>NC_041385.1:56834187-56893452 GCF_002162155.2 Triticum dicoccoides
TTTTTTGTTTTTGTGATGCTGAAGGGATTTTTTTTTTTGAGGGCTCGATTCTCCGCGAGCCGTAGCCCATTGTGTTGTGGGAATACACACCGGACAGGTAAGCCTGCACTGCAGGCCCAGTAAAAGCCCGGGGGCGAGGTTTGGTAGGCTGTCGTGCTGGCCCCTTCTGCGCCTCCGTAGTCCCTACCACCGCCAACGGAGCTCCGGCGTGGCCTGCGGCGGTGGCGATCTCGAGCCTCCCCTTCTGTTCGCCGGCCTGATCTTGTGGCACGCCACTGCTCTCCGCTACCTCCACATTTGTCCCTGCAGCACCTGCCGCTCCCGTCTCCAGCGAGTCCCTGTGGGGTGTACGTACCTCACTGCCGCCTTCCACCTTGAGCTCCTCCGCATCGACAAGGTGAATTTTCTTCTCCCCCTTACGGTCATGGCGATTCCTTATGCACCGTGATGGAAATTGTAGTAAGCTATTCCTTATGCACCGTGACTATTGCCAATTTGCAACTGCTGTGAAATCTGATGTTGTACCTTCGCTATAGAACTGCATGTTCACAAGCAGCAAAAAATGTTAGGTTCAGTCAGACCTTGGTTGATCTCTTTATGAGCTGCAGTTTCCCAAACACACCAATTTTTACTAGTACAAAGTAGGCAATGAGCGTCTCCTCGGATACCATACCATTACCAACTACTGATTGCTACCTATCACTTTACGACGGGAACGCTAATTGAGTTGAGAATCAAGCACCATATACAATAGGCGCATTACTGCGGCATACCAACTTGCCAAGTCTGAAGCATTTTTAGCATCAGCGTGACAATTAATTTATCTAGATTTGCAGCATAGTGTAGCCTGGAGATGAAACAATTGGCTTAGGGGCATCGTTAGAATCCGAAAGCTTCATATTAGCACCTTCACCCTTTTGCCACAATTCTGAGATTGTACTTTGGCCACAATCCAAAGCAAATTCTGAAGTCTGAACTGAACTCTAAGAAATATAATACAGGTTACATAGACTTGGCTTTGGTTGCACTCCTTTCTCATCTCCTTATTTAAACCCATGATTTTCTAATCCATCTCTGTGTCCCAATTTGCTTTCATATGGTGCATCTCTCTGCTTTCTCCGCACATGTGGAAAATTTAAACACGCCATTAATTTCAAGTACAATTACTAGAAACAGATTTGCACGGGAGAAACTGGACAAAACAATAAAATTGACTTATTCGTCTGCTGTTGAGGCTCAGAAGCTGCTTGGAATCAGCTCAAGACCAAGATGTCTTTACTGTCGAAAATGTCTTATTCACTATGATGGTTCTGCGGTTCCCATGCAACAGAGAAGGATGACCAGAGCCTTGTTATCTTGGGTTTTCTGGCCAATATGTAAAGAATGCAAACTAGGCATCTTAATATCTATGGAGTGCCGAAGCGGCAAAATGGACTTCACCATTGATCAGGTCCTTGAAGTGAATACGATCACAGGGCTGGGATAGTGTTAGGTTTAGAAGAACCTCATGGGGGAAAACCCAGGAAATATGGATCAAGATCGAAAATCCGTGTGGCACTGTGACCTTTATTGATGAAAATGATATATATGTGTACCTACTGGACAAATCTAGGCAATTTACAGTTTGTTTATGAACTTTGCAAGCTAAATTTCGATCTGAGTTCCTCCACCTACTCACATCTTTGCAAGCTAAGAATCTGAATTCTTTGTATTGAAAATGTAGCAAAATCCTTTCACAGTCAATGGAAGCAAGAATAAACATCTCATCAATTATCAACACTTTGTGGTTATCTGGGATGTTATCAATGCATGTAAATTTTACAGTTTTTTCGTAACGGCTTACGATAGGTTTGAGCCACCTTTTCTCCTTTTGAGGAAATCAAATTGTACCTAATGTCATAAAAACCAAGTGGACATGCTGTAGAACATAAAGGCACTTGCGGTAACTAACATTCCAACTGATCAATGTTTATTAGTTAGTTCCTTGGACTGCCCATTTACTTCTCTGCTTTATTGATTAAAATCACAGGAGAAACCCTAGCCGCCGGCGTGAGGAGCTTTGGAAGCCAGGGCGGCGGCCCTGGGTGAAGATGGCGGCGTCGATTTCTTCGGTGGATGACGCGCGCAGGTGCTGGCCGTCCCTCCCGGCCGCGTGGGTGGCGTGAGGACGGCGAGGTCTTGCTGCAGCGGTGCGCGGCTCTTTTCCTCCCAGCCCCTTCCCCCCTGCGGTGGTCTCCTCTCGCCGATCTGGTGGCTGGTTCGTCAGATCTGGGCTTCGAGGATGGGGCGGTGGACTCTTGGAACGGGGGAAACCCCTGGTCGATTTCGCGTCGACCTCGACCCGACAGCGCTCCGGTGCCGCTCTCCCTCTTGAGGGCGGGTCGAGCTTCCAGATCCGTCCCCCTCCTCCTCCTCCCTTCCCCGGGCGAAAGCCTTGGCCTTTTGGCCGGACGGTGGAGGCGCTCTGGCGTCTCGGCCCTTCCTAGAGGCGCCATTCAAGCTGGTGGTTGGGGGTTGTGGACCTGGTGCGTGGTGGTGGGTGGCGGCGGTGGTGCTCGGTTCCCTTGGTCGCCGGCGTTGGTGGTGGCGTGTGGGTTCTTCCGCATCCTTCAACGGCTCCTCGCTTTGCTTGCTGGTTGGTCGCCGGCCGACAGTGGGCATCTGCGTGTTTGACATGGTCTGGACGAAGGGGAGATAGTGGTCTCTCCTCCGGCAGTGGCCCGAGGCGGCGGGCGGTGGAGTCGATGGTTTCCTTCACGCGGTCTGGATCTTCATGTTCACGGCTTTTGCTATCGCCGGGTGGCTTCGGCCCTTCGGTTCTAGCTGTGCAAGATCTCCGGCGGCTTGATCGCAGTTTTTCTTGCTGCCTTATTCTCTGTAGTGAATTTGGCATGTATTTTTCAGTTTTTGGTCAAGTCTTTGCCTTTGTAATTCAGCACCATTGTATCCTAGCCGGTTGATGGCTTCATTAATTTGAAGTCGGGCCTTTGTGCCTTCTCTCTAAAAAAAATCGCAGGAGAAACGATTTCGCGGCGGCCTCTCCCAGCAGCTATAGTGGCTCCATAGAGGGCAATCGCGGTAAATAGCGGAAAATTTTCTGGTGGGAGAGATGATTTCTGGAGGGTTTTGCTGATTTTTGAGCCAATTAGAGGGATATGTGGAGGTTTTCACGGTAGCAGCCATAGCGTAGCGGCAAAGCTCCCGGGCAGCTATAGCGCAGCTATCACGGCTATTTCGTGGGCTATTTGAATCTTATGTTTATTGGAGCAATGAGAAATTTACAACATGTTAGTAATTTTTAATTTCAACCATGATAACTCAAACCAGATTTGCGCTATAGGTGGAGCTGAAGAGCAATACATGTGGAGCTCAAAGGAACACAAATGATTTCATCTGTTGTGGATCGAAGAAGGTTTGCAATACTGATATATTATGCAGGTTAGCATAACTCAAAATTTGTAATAATTTGAGAAAATACAACAGACCATGAATTTTGATTTACATAAGAGAATCTCCTATGCACAATCTACTTGCCTACCTTGTCCGAATTGTCTCTGTTTCACCTGGGGCCTGATACATCTGAGGCTAGAGGTGGAGCTGAAGAGCTCACATTTCCTGTTCTACCAAAATTTGCTGGAATTGTTACAACAAAGTTATGCTCTATGTTGAGGTCTGCAGTCATGACACCTTCCAATACCTTTACCACCTCAGACATTTTAGGCCTTTTTTTGCAATCAATCTGCAAGCACCACATTGCAAGCATCATCATCTGAATTGCATCTTGCTTGTGTGCTTGCATGTTGTTGCTGTTATTGTCAATCAAATCTACCAACCGATCACTGTTTACCTCTTCCTCCAATAGGCTGATGAGATGGATGCTCTCTTCTGACCGGGAAGTGTCGAGGTTCTTTCTTCCACTGATGATTTCCATGACCACGACGCCGAAGCTGTAGATATCCGCCTTTTCCGTGATCTGGGATGTCAACCATTCAGGAGCTAAATATCCAGGCGTGCCTCTCATTCCGGTAACCACTTGGCTCATATCCCTGTCTATGAGTTTGCATAGTCCAAAATCAGAAAGTTTAGCATTAAAGTCATCATCTAAGAGGATGTTTTGTGGTTTGACATCCAAATGAGCAATTCGTTTTGTGCACTCCTCGTGAAGATTAGAGAGGCCCTTAGCTATATGAGCTATAATCTTGCACCGCATGCTCCAATCCAGAGGAGAAGCATCATTGTCATGTCGACAATAGATCCATCTGTCCAAGGATCCTTTGGGCATGTACTCATATACCAAGAGCCTGTGGGATTTCTCTGCACAGAAACTAATCAATCTCACCAGATTAATATGATGAATGTTGCCAATTGTCTGAACCTCTGCTGAAAATTCTCTTTTGCCCTGACCAGTTCGATCCAAACGTTTTACTGCAATCCTTTCATCACCTAACTGTCCCTTGAAAACAGACCCAAATCCTCCTTCCCCGAGCTTGTCTGCAAATTGCTCGGTTGCTGCTCTTAGCTGTTGAAATGTGAACCTCATTGGTGTTCCTTGTAGCTCCCCAAACTCTTCCTCTTCTTCCATCTCATGCTGTCATTGTCGTTTACATATAAAGAAGGCGATGAGGAACAAGATGGTGAGCAAAATGAAGCCGCCTACAGGAGCTAGAATTGCAATAACTCTTCTTCTAGAGGGGGATTTCGGTTTCATGCTTGTTGGCCCAATAGCTGTAGGCAGAGTACTTGGGGTCGGAGGTGTTACCTCGGCCAGGGGTGCAGGCAGGGGACTTTCAGCTGTAGGTGAGAGTGTTTGATTAATCAGGGGACAGAAGATGACCTGGTACTTTGTGCCCGACGGGCAAGAGTAAGTGGATGTATCATCAGGCTTGCTGTAAGCATCTGGGCACATCTGCTTAAAGAAGGCTGAGTAACTTGTGTTGCAACGGCTTGCCGTGCTCCCAGTACATGCATTGCTACACCCTCCTGGAGCCTTCAGCTCTCTTGGGCACTCCGATGTGATGTTGGCTGCACAACACGGCCCCTTGCTGCATCCTGACCTTCCCTGAACCAGCACCGGCAGGAAGTCCATGGGCACGTTGAAGCCATCAATGAGCGAGATGTCGAAGAAATCATCATCACTTTGGCCTTGGCCAAGACTGAACTCGCCCAGCGTGTTTGGCGATCGACCACTGACCGTACAGGCGAGCAAGCCGCTGCAGTCTCCAGTTTGGCATGACCCGCCTTCGCCAAGGAATGAGCAACCTGTGCGCGCCCAGATGCGCCCTGCTGAGGTACCAGCGGGCACGTTCAACGCCCACGTCTGCCCTGGATCAAGCTTCACGCCACCTCCCGGCAGAGCGGCTGGCCACACGGTATAGGAGCATTGGTTGATGATTTTGAATGTGGTGGCCTCGCTGGTGGCAGCGAGTAGGAGTACGAGGAGGAGAGGCCGGAGCCGGAGAGCCGAAGAGGTACTCGCCATTGCCATTGTTGCACGCGTTCACTTGAATCAGAGTCTGAGTTGGAAACTTGCAATAGGGTTCCTGTGATGGCTAACAGGGTGGAAGAGTGGTAGGGGATTGTAGATAGGGACTGCATCAGTTTGTTGATTCATTCAACGGTCAGCATAAAAACAGCCTAACATGCATATAGCCATGACTGTTTGATAGGAACAGACTTGCTTGTTTAGTCCCTTTCAAATTGTAGCTGTCACTACCAGAATTAACGTAGTTGCCGACGGCCTCATCCATGCCGACGGCCCCCGTAGGCATAGATTGATATATCCCGACGGCCTAGGGCAGGCCGCAGGCATAGAAAAGCCGTCGGCCTATGGGCAGCACTTGACGGCGGCCACCGTTAGCGTGGAATGTTGCCGACGACCCTGGCCGTCGGCATAGATGTATGGACACCGTCGGCAAATCATCTATGCCGACGGCTTTTCTATGCCGACGGCATCCCGAGATACGCCGATGTATATTATGCCGACGGCCCTATGCCTATGGGGGCCGTCGGCATAGGCCTATCCCGACGGGAATCAGGGCTATGCCTACGGCCTTGGCCGTAGGCATAGGGGTTTATTCTGGTAGTGTGTACGTCTTCCAAAGAAAAAGAATGGGAATCTATGCTTGTGCATAACGTGTTGTTTGATCAATTTTTCTGCCTAACAAATTATTTAAGCTGATGTAGACCTAAACCATAAACCCTAACTGTGCACATCGTAATTTGTTCATTCATAATCTGCTGTTATGATTTGTGGCGGCATTCCTGATCTGGAATCTGGAGTCAATGGCAGTTTAGAGGTACCTGGTGTTTGGGGGCAAGCTGAAGCTGATAGCGGTTGGCAGCTGCCTGGAAGCAGCTGGAGGCCTCCTTCACCCGTCGACTGGCCTAGCTATTATATGACGTCAACCACATGGAGCCATGCATGTCTCACTCACCATAACTCTGTGGTTTTCGTGCAAACAAGGACAGTGAAAACCTTGTGATCTTTGCGAACATCTCTGTTAATTGGTAGCTGTTTTTTGTAGAGCTGAATCTGAGGTACGTTGCACGCCTTATGTTGGTTGTGCCGTGGACAGAATTAAATCTCGCAGCTGGTATTGCGCCATCTTAATTAGCTGATTGTAATTCTATTCCTGAGCAGTAGTATGTACTTTAATTCTCTCTTCCAAATTAATTGAAGTTCTAGTTTTGTTCATTTTCTAGACTGTCAAGAAGGGAAAGTTTATTTTTGAATTACTAAGCAGTGAGCATTGCATTGACACACGAGCAGGTTAAGAGTTCCATTGAATGAACTGGAATAGACAAAGACTTGACCATATTTGTGGCTGAACTGTTCTCTGAATTAAACCGCCTCCTATATATCACAACTGAAAGACATTCTATGATACGCGTATTTGCCAAGCTTTGTTCTTTTTTTCATCTCTAAAACATGCATGCTTGCCCTTGTTCCTGAGACAGCTAGCCTGATTACATGAATTCCTAAGGTTGGAGGACATCCAGAGAACAGACGCAAGCTTGATCAAGATGGTCTTCAAAGTACCTCAGCATGTCACGGTCTCACTGGTACTTCTATTTTAAACATACGCTCAAGCTTGTGCCGTGTCGTACGTATCACATATGGTCTGGGGAAAAGCGTTGTGGTTTGAGGAAATGAATGAATGCTTATGGCAGGGACAGCTGTGTTCCTAATGCCGGCGTTCTTGGGATTTATGAATGTGTCCTGAAATGACCTGGAAATGAGAATGCAAAGGGAATTTCAGTCAAGAGTGTGCTGTACTGATAGCTATGTGTGAACCATTGGAGAGCAAGTATTGGAGAAGCAGCAGCAACCTCAGTCTCAGCAGCCGCTCCAATTTCTACCGCATAAACTTCAGTCGTGTAAACAATCGAAATGACTTGTGAAACCGTGCTTACACCACTTCTTTTGTATAGGAAAGATTATGTGACATCGCCATGTATGGTCAAACGGATGCATATATGCAAACCACGTTCGGGCCATGCTTTGTCTTTATTCAAAATAAACATGCTGACTTTGCCAGCCCAAATGCCAAAAAAATTAGAGCAGTTTCTTAGCAAATCTGTTAAATCGGACCAAACGGAATTTTCCGTCAGGTCCACACTACCTCCTGCTGTCAATCTCAAGGAAAACAAAAGGACTGCAGGTGGATCCTCAACACATTAGATTTGACAATGGCAACATGATGTTTAAACCTCATCCGAGAACAAGAATAAACAGAAATATAAGTTTAGGTGATATATATTTGGGCCTGAAACTCGTGGCTAAAGAGAAGAGCTGCCAAGCACAACCATACAAAGTTACAAACCAAGCAAGGTATGACGAAACCTGACTTGAAATAATACTTGGGGAAGCTGAAAATCCCTGAATAGGATTAGGTATTCAAAAGCATCTTGCTGCATTATAAAGTTGGCTAGATAAAGGCACAGTAGGTTTTTTCAGATAACATAGAAGCACTGTCGACCGCATTGATGTGATGCAACAAACTCTGCGAGACCTCCGGTGGCCATTCCTTCACCTTGAGAAATAAATTCATTATCAGCTCGGCGACATAAATAAGAGCTATGTAAACATATATCATATTCCTATCTATATCTACTAGGAATACTGATGAAAAGATAAACATCCTTGAACCCTTTTTCTTTTGCCTCGCTTTATATATAAAGCAACAACCAAACAAGTACACGACCAAACAATACAAGATGGTGAAGTGGCCCTCATACAATGCCGATCCCAGGATACCGGATCACGCAACACACAAGCGACTACGCTACCAAAAGAGAATCCAGGAAGATCGAGTACAATGTCCTATAACACCTAAGCTCACGACAACACCCTCAAGAGGGAGAACGGCGCTGAGCGTTGCAGCTTCCGAGTCGTGACAGACAAGGGTCTTCACCCGGAGCCCTAGGAGAGAAGCACCACGACGATGTCTTCAAGAATAGAGCGGCGCTGAGCTTTCGCTTTGCAGCTTTCCCGTGCCTCTACGAGGTCTTCAAGACAAGCGTAACGAGACCAGATCCCCAGGTCTGGATCGTGGTGCACCACTGCCAAACACAAAGCGCGCACCCAAGCCACCCGCCACCCACACAACCAAGAGGGAAAGCCACCACCATCGCCATGGTGGCTGCCAGAGAGCCCACAATGTGGACCACCATCCGGAGCCGCCGCCCGACATCCATTTCCCACACACCACCACCGTCCACATCGCAGTGCCTCAACCTCGAAAGGAAGAGTAAAAGGCGTCTCCTTTCACTCTTTTCCCGACATCAATTAGGAAACCTGGGCTGACGCCTCCACGGTAGGAGGCATCCACGCCTGCGTCCCCATCCAGTCCCGATGGATCGGGGGAGACGCAATCCCGTGACTACCGACGCTCGCCTTCGAGCAATCTCCCACGATGCCATGCCCGAGGCAGACAATGCCGATCTGCTCGATAGAAGAGCAATGTCCCGACCACCACCACCAACCACCACAACGAGCCGAGGCAAATCTAACCTGCTCGGAGCTACAACACTTACCCGTCTCGGGCCCAAATCTGGCCCACCCGAGCGCAAGCCCTAGAGAAAAGCCACCACCATCGCATGTGCGGCAACCTCGACACCACGGCCGGTACCTGCCCAACCCGCACGCCGCTGGCTTAGTCTGAGAGAAGGAAGACCGCCGCCACCGCCCTGCGTCACCCATCGGAGCACAGTTGTGCATGCTGCCATACCACTCGAAACCCGGACATCCAGCCTTTGGACAACCACCAGCACCCATGCTGCCGAGGCCAGACACTGTCCGGCCAGCACCGCCTACAGTCACAGCCAACCAAGGTCGGCAACCGCCGTCCCGTGCCGGCCACAGCCTGGGCCGGCGGATTGAGTGCCAAATCTAGCACCCCACAGGGCCGCCATGGGGGAATCCCAAGCCGAGCCAGACCACACGACCCACGGCCCCGTACACACCTGCCCCTCCTCTCCTCCACGCAGTCGCCGCAGCCCCGCCGCACCTGAAGGAAATATGCCCTAGAGGCAATAATAAAGTTATTATTTATTTCCTTATTTCATGATAAATATTTATTATTCATGCTAGAATTATATTAACCGGAAACATAATACATGTGTGAATACATAGACAAACAAAGTGTCACTAGTATGCCTCTACTTGACTAGCTTGTTGAATCAAAGATGGTTAAGTTTCCTAGCCAAAGACATGAGTTGTCATTTGATCAACGGGATCACATCATTAGGAGAATGATGTGATTGACTTGACCCATTCCGTTAGCTTAGCACTTGATCGTTTAGTATGTTGCTATTGCTTTCTTCATGACTTATACATGTTCCTATGACTATGAGATTATGTAACTCCCATTTACCGGAGGAACACTTTGTGTGCTACCAAACGTCACAACGTAACTGAGTGATTATAAAGGTGTTGGGGAACGTAGTAAATTTCAAAAAAATTCCTACGTACACGCAAGATCATGGTGATGGCATAGCAACGAGAGGGGAGAGTGTTGTCCACGTACCCTCGTAGACCGTAAGCGGAAGCGTTATGACAACACGGTTGATGTAGTCGTACGTCTTCACGATCCAACCGATCCAAGTACCAAACGTACGGCACCTCCGAGTTCAGCACACGTTCAGCTCGATGACGATCCCCGGGCTCCGTTCCAGCAAAGCTTCGGGGATGAGTTCCGTCAGCACGACGGCGTGGTGACGATGATGATGCTCTACCGGCGCAGGGCTTCGCCTAAACTCCGCGACGATATGACCGAGGTGGAATATGGTGGAGGGGGGCACCGCACACGGCTAAGGAACGATCCGTAGATCAACTTGTGTTGTTGTGCCTAGAGGTGCCCCCCTGCCCCCGTATATAAAGGAGCCAGGGGGAGGGGGTCGGCCGGCCAGGAGGGGCGCGCCAGGAGGAGTCCTCCTCCCACCGGGAGTAGGACTCCCCCCCCCCCCTTCCTTGTTGGAGTAGGAGAGAAGGAAAGAGGGGGAGAGGGGGAAGGAAAAGGGGGCTGCACCCCTTGTCCAATTCGGACCAGAGGGGGGCTGCGCACCTCCTTCCTTTCGGCCTCTCTCCTCTATTCCCGTATGGCTCAATAAGGCCCATATACTCCCCGGCGAATTCCCGTAACTCTGCGGTACTCCGAAAAATACCCGAATCACTCGGAACCTTTCCGAAGTCCGAATATAGTCGTCCAACATATCGATCTTTACGTCTCGACCATTTTGAGACTCCTTGTCATGTCCCCGATCTCATCCGGGACTCCGAACTCCTTCGGTACATCAAAACTCATAAACTCATAATATAACTATCATTGAAACCTTAAGCGTGCGGACCCTACGGGTTCGAGAACTATGTAGACATGACCTAGAACTATTCTTGGTCAATAACCAATAGCGGAACCTGGATGCCCATATTGGCTCCTACATATTCTACGAAGATCTTTATCGGTCAAACCGAATAACAACATACTTTGTTCCCTTTGTCATCGGTATGTTACTTGCCCGAGATTCGATCGTCGGTATCCAATACCTAGTTCAATCTCGTTACCGGAAAGTCTCTTTACTCGTTACGTAATGCATCATTCCGTAACTAACTCATTAGATACATTGCTTGCAAGGCTTATAGTGATGTGCATTACCGAGAGGGCCCAGAAATACCTCTCCGACAATCGGAGTGACAAAACCTAATCTCGAAATACGCCAACCCAACATGTACCTTTGGAGACACCTGTAGTACTCCTTCATAATCACCCAGTTACTTGTGACGTTTGGTAGCACCCAAAGTGCTCCTCCGGTAAACGGGAGTTGCATAATCTCATAGTTACAGGAACATGTATAAGTCATGAAGAAAGCAATAGCAATATACTAAACGATCAAGTGCTAGGCTAACGGAATGGGTCATGTCAATCACATCATTCTCCTAATGATGTGATCCCATTAATCAAATGACAACACATGTCTATGGTTAGGAAACATAACCATCTTTGATTAATGAGCTAGTCAAGTAGAGGCATACTAGTGACTATATGTTTGTCTATGTATTCACACATGTATCATGTTTCCGGTTAATACAATTATAGCATGAATAATAAACATTTATCATGAAATAAGGAAATAAATAATAACTTTATTATTGCCTCTAGGGCATATTTCCTTCAGTCTCCCACTTGCACTAGAGTCAATAATCTAGTTCACATCGCTATGTGATTTAACACCAATATTCACATCTGCATGTGATTAATACCCATAGTTCACATCATCATGTGATCAACACCCAAAGGGTTTACTAGAGTCAATGATCTAGTTCACATCGCTATGTGATTAACACCCAAAAGAGTACTAAGGTATGATCATGTTTTGCTCGTGAGAGAAGCTTAGTCAACGGGTCTGTCATATTCAGAGTCGTATGTATTTCGCAAATATTCTATGTCCACAATGCTCTGCACGGAGCTACTCTAGCTAATTGCTCCCACTTTCAATATGTATCCAGATTGAGACTTAGAGTCATCTGGATTGGTGTAAAAGCTTGCATCGTTGTAACTTTAACGACGGGCTCTATTATCACCTCCATAATCGAGAAACATCTCCTTAGTCCTCACTAAGGATATTCTTGACCCATGTCCAGTGATCTACTTATTAGATCAAAATTGTATTCCTTTGCCAAACACAGAGCAAGGTATACAATAGGTCTGGTTCACATCATAGCATACTTTATAGAACCTATGACTGAGGCATAGGGAATGACTTTTCATTCTCTTTCTATTTTCTGCAATGATCGGGTCTTGAGTCTTACTCAACTTCACACCTTGTAACATAGGCAAGAACTCCTTTGACTGTTCCATTTTGAACTATTTCAAAAATTTATCAAGGTATGTACTCATTGAAAAATCTTATCAAGCGTCTTGATCTATCTATATAGATCTTGATGCTCAATGTGTAAGCAGCTTCATCGAGGTCTTGCTTTGAAAAACTCTTATTCAAGTATCCTTTCATGCTATCCAGAATTTCCATATCATTTCCAATTAACAATATGTCATCCACATATAATATTAGAAATGCTACAGAGCTCCCACTCACTTTCTTGTAAATACAGGCTTCTTCAAAAGTCTGTATAAAACCATATGCTTTGATCAACTCATCAAAGCATATATTCCAACTCCGAGATGCTTGCACCAGTCCATAGATGGATCGCTGGAGCTTGCACAATTTGTTAGCTTCTTTAGGATTGACAAAACCTTCTGGTTGCATCATATACAACTCTTCTTTAAGAAAACCATTAAGGAATGCAGTTTTGTTTATCCATTTGCCAGATTTCATAAAATGCGGCAATTGCTAACATGATTCAGACAGACTTAAGCATAGATACGAGTGAAAAACTCTCATCGTAGTCAACACCTTGAACTTGTCGAAAACCTTTTGCGACAATTCTAGCTTTGTAGATAGTAACACTATCAGCGTCCGTCTTCCTCTTGAAGATCCATTTAATCTCAATGTCTCACCGATCGTTGGGCAAGTCAATCAAAGTCCATACTTTGTTTTCATACATGGATCTTATCTCAGATCTCATGGCCTCAAGCCATTTTGCGGAATCTGGGCTCACCATCGCTTCTTCATAGTTCGTAGGTTCGTCATGGTCTAGTAACATAACTTCTAGAACAGGATTACCGTACCACTCTGGTGCGGATCTTACTCTGTAAGACCTACGAGATTCTGTAGTAACTTAATCTGAAGTTTCATGATCATCATCATTAACTTCCTCACTAATTGGTGTAGTAGTCACAGGAACAGATTTCTGTGATGAACTACTTTCAAATGAGGGAGCAGGTACAGTTACCTCATCAAGTTCTACTTTCCTCCCACTCACTTCTTTCGAGAGAAACTCCTTCTCTAGAAAGGATCCATTCTTAGCAACGACTGTTTTGCCTTTGGATTTGTGATAGAAGGAGTACCCAACAGTTTCCTTTGGGTATTCTATGAAGACGCACTTCTCCGATTTGGGTTCGACCTTATCAGGTTGAAAACCTTTTTCATATAAGCATCGCAACTCCAAACTTTAAGAAACGACAGCTTAGGTTTACTTCTAAACCATAGTTCATACGATGTCGTCTCAACGGATTTAGATGGTGCCCTCTTAACGTGAATGCAGCTGTCTCTAATGCATAACCCCAAAACGATAATGGTAAATCAGTAAGAGACATCATAGATCACACCATATCCAATAAAGTGCGGTTACGACGTTCGGACACACCATAACATTGTGCTGTTCCAGGTGGCGTGAGCTGTGAAACTATTCCACATTGTTTTAATTGAAGACCAAACTCGTAACTCAAATATTCGTCTCCGCGATCAGATCGCAGAAACTTTATTTTCTTGTTACGATGATTTTTTCACTTCACTCTGAAATTCTTTGAACCTTTCAACTATTTCAGACTTATGTTTCATCAAGTAGATATACCCATATCTGCTCAAATCATCTTGTGAAGGTCAGAAAATAACGATACTTGCCACGAGCATCATCACTCATTGGATCGCATACATCGTTATGTATTATTTCCAATAAGTCAGTAGCTTGTTCCATTGTTCCCGAGAACGGAGTTTTTAGTCATCTTGCCCAAAAGGCACGGTTCGCAAGCATCAAATGATTCAAACCACGTGATTCCGAAAATCCATCTTTATGAAGTTTCTTCATGCGCTTTACACCGATATGACCAAAACGGCAGTGCCACAAATAAGTTGCACTATCATTATCAACTTTGCATCTTTTGGCATCAATATTATGAATATGTGTATCACTACGATCAAGATCCAACAAACTATTTTCATTGGATGTATGACCATCAAAGGTTTTATTCATTTAAACAAAACAACAATTATTCTCTGATTTGAAATGAATAACCGTATTGCAATAAACATGAACAAATCATATTCATGCTCAACACAAACACCAAATAACATTTATTTAGGTTCAACACTAATCCTGAAAGTATAGGGAGTGTGCGATGATGATCATATCAATCTTGGAACCACTTCCAACACACATCGTCACTTCACCCTCAACTTGTTTCTGTTTATTCTGTAACTCCTGTTTCGAGTTACTAATCTTAGCAACCGAACAAGTATCAAATACTCAGGGGTTACTATAAACACTAGTAAGGTACACATCAATAACATGTATATCAAATATACCCTTGTTCACTTTGCCATCCTTCTTATCCACCAAATATTCAAGGCATTTCCGCTTCTAGTGACCATTTCCTTTGCAGTATAATCACTCAGTTTCAGGCTTTGGTCCAGCTTTGGGCTTCTTCGCGGGAGTGGCAACTTGCTTGCCATTCTGCTTGAAGTTCCCTTTATTTCCCTTTGCCCTTTTTCTTGAAACTAGTGGTCTTGTCAATCATCAACACTTGATGCTCTTTCTTGATTTCTACCTTCGTCGATTTCAGCATCACGAAGAGCTTGGGAATCATTTTCGTCATCCCTTGCATTATAGTTCATCACGAAGTTCTACTAACTTGGTGGTGGTGAGTAGAGAATTCCGTCAATCACTATCTTATCTGGAAGATTAACTCCCACTTGATTCAAGCGATTGTAGTACCCAGACAATCTGAGCACATGCTCACTAGTTGAGCGATTCTCCTCCATCTTTTAGCTATAGAACTTGTTGGAGACTTCATATCTCTCAACTCGGGTATTTGCTTGAAATATTAAATTCAACTCCTGGAACATCTCATATGGTCCATGACGTTCAAAATGTTTTTGAAGTACCGATTCTAAGCCATAAAGCATGGTGCACAAAACTATCAAGTAGTCATCATATTGAGCTGGCCAAACATTCATAACGTCTGCATCTGCTCCTGCAATAGGTCTGTCACCTAGCAGTGCATTAAGGACATAATTCTTCTGTGCAGCAATGAGGATAAACCTCAGATCACGGATCCAATCCGCATCATTGCTACTAACATCTTTCAACACAATTTTCTCTAGGAACATATAAAAATAAACATATGAAAGCAACAACGCAAGCTATTGATCTACAACATAATTTGCAAAATACTACCAGGACTAAGTTCATGATAAATTAAAGTTCAATTAATCATATTACTTAAGAACTCCCACTTAGAAAGACATCCCTCTAATCCTCTAAGTGATTACGTGATCCATATCAACTACACCATGTCCGATCATCACGTGAGATGGAGTAGTTTCAACGGTGAACATCAATATGTTGATCATATCTACTATATGATTCACGCTCGACCTTTCGGTCTCCGTGTTCCGAGGCCATATCTGTATATGCTAGGCTCGTCAAGTTTAACCTGAGTATTCCGCGTGTGCAACTGTTTTGCACCCGTTGTATTTGAACGTAGAGCCTATCACACCCGATCATCACGTGGTGTCTCAGCACGAAGAACTTTCACAACGGTGCATACTCAGGGAGAACACTTCTTGATAATTAGTGAGAGATCATCTTAAAATGCTACCGTCAAACAAAACAGAACAAGATGTATAACAGATAAACATCATATGCAATCAAAATATGTGACATGATATGGCCATGATCATCTTGCGCCTTTGATCTCCATCTCCAAAGTACTGTCATGATCTCTATCGTTACCGGCACGACACCATGATCTTCATCATCCTGATCTATATCAATGTGTCGTTACATGGTCGTCTCGCCAACTATTGCTCTTGCAACTATTGCTATCGCATAGCGATAAAGTAAAGAAATTATTTGGCACTTGCATCTTATGCAACAAAGAGACAACCATAGGGCTTCTGCCAGTTGCCGATAACTTCAACAAAACATGATCATCTCATACAACAACTTATATTTCATCACGTCTTGACCATATCACATCACAACATGCCCTGCAAAAACAAGTTAGACGTCCTCTACTTTGTTGTTGCAAATTTTACGTGGCTGCTACGGGCTTAGCAAGAACGTTCTTACCTACGCATCAAAACCACAACGATAGTTCATCAAGTTAGTGTTGTTTTAACCTTCGCAAGGATCGGGCGTAGCCACACTCGGTTCAACTAAAGTTGGAGAAACAGACACCCGCTAGTCACCTGTGTGCAAAGCACGGCGGTAAAACCAGTCTCGCGTAAGCGTACGCGTAATGTTGGTCCGGGCCGCTTCATCCAAAAATACCGCCGAACCAAAGTATGACATGCTGGTAAGCAGTATGACTTGTATCGCCCACAACTCACTTGTGTTCTACTCGTGCATATAACATCAACGCATAAAACCTAGGCTCGGATGCCACTGTTGGGGAACGTAGTAATTTAAAAAAAATTCCTACGTACACGCACGATCATGGTGATGGCATAGCAACGAGAGGGGAGAGTGTTGTCCACGTACCCTCGTAGACCGTAAGCGGAAGCGTTATGACAACTCGGTTGATGTAGACGTACGTCTTCACGATCCGACTGATCCAAGTATCGAACGCACGGCACCTCCGAGTTCAGCACACGTTCAGCTCGATGACGATCCCCGGGCTCCGATCCAGCAAAGCTTCGGGGATGAGTTCCGTCAGCACGACTCCGTGGTGACGATGATGATGCTCTACCGGTGCAGGGCTTCGCCTAAACTCCGCGACGATATGACCGAGGTGGAATATGGTGGAGGGGAGCACCGCACACGGCTAAGGAACGATCCGTAGATCAACTTGTGTTGTTGTGCCTAGAGGTGCCCCCCTGCCCCCGTATATAAAGGAGCCAGGGGGAGGGGGTCGGCCGGCCAGGAGGGGCGCGCCAGGAGGAGTCCTCCTCCCACCGGGAGTAGGACTCCCCCCCCTTCCTTGTTGGAGTAGGAGAGAAGGAAAGAGGGGGAGAGGGGGAAGGAAAAGGGGGCTGCACCCCTTGTCCAATTCGGACCAGAGGGGGGCTGCGCACCTCCTTCCTTTCGGCCTCTCTCCTCTATTCCCGTATGGCCCAATAAGGCCGATATACTCCCCGGCGAATTCCCGTAACTCTCCGGTACTCCGAAAAATACCTGAATCACTCGGAACATTTCCGAAGTCCGAATATAGTCGTCCAATATATCGATCTTTACGTCTCGACCATTTCGAGACTCCTCGTCATGTCCCCGATCTCATCCGGGACTCCGAACTCCTTCGGTACATCAAAACTCATAAACTCATAATATAACTATCATCGAAACCTTAAGCGTGCGGACCCTACGGGTTCGAGAACTATGTAGACATGACCTAGAACTATTCTTGGTCAATAACCAATAGTGGAACCTGGATGCCCATATTGGCTCCTACATATTCTACGAAGATCTTTATCGGTCAAACCGCATAACAACATACTTTGTTCCCTTTGTCATCGGTATGTTACTTGCCCGAGATTCGATCGTCGGTATACAATACCTAGTTCAATCTCGTTACCGGCAAGTTTCTTTACTCGTTACGTAATGCATCATTCCGTAACTAACTCATTAGCTACATTGCTTGCAAGGCTTATAGTGATGTGCATTACCGAGAGGGCCCAGAGATACCTCTCCGACAATCGGAGTGACAAAACCTAATCTCGAAATACGCCAACCCAACATGTACCTTTGGAGACACCTGTAGTACTCCTTTATAATCACCCAATTACGTTATGACGTTTGGTAGCACCCAAAGTGTTCCCCCAGTTACGTTGTCACGTTTGGTAGCACCCAAAGTGTTCCTCGGTAAACGGGAGTTGCATAATCTCATAGTTATAGGAACATGTATAAGTCATGAAGAAAGCAATAGCAATATACTAAACGATCAAGTGCTAGGCTAACGGAATGAGTCATGTCAATCACATCATTCTCCTAATGATGTGATCCCATTAATCAAATGACAACACATGTCTATGGTTAGGAAACATAACCATCTTTGATTAATGAGCTAGTCAAGTAGAGGCATACTAGTGACTATATGTTTGTCTATGTATTCACACATGTATCATGTTTCCGGTTAATACAATTCTAACATGAATAATAAACATTTATCATGAAATAAGGAAATAAATAAGAACTTTATTATTGCCTCTAGGGCATATTTCCTTCAAAAGGTCCTCTACAGTTTTCTCCAAAGGTACTTGTTGAGTTGGCGTATTTCAAGATTAGGATTTGTCACTCTGATTGTCGAAGAGGTATCTCTGGGCCCTCTCGGTAATGCACATCACTATAAGCCTTGCAAGCAGTGTGACTAATGAGTTAGTTGCGGGACGATGTATTACGGAACGAGAAAAGAGACTTGCCGGTAACGAGATTGAGCTAGGTATTGAGATACGGACGAACGAATCTCGGGCAAGTAGCATATTGATGACAAAGGGAACAACGTATGTTGTTATGCGGTTTGACCGATAAAAGACCTTCGTAGAATATGTGGGAGCCAATATGAGCATCCAGATTCCGCTATTTGTTATTGACCGGAGATGTGTCTCGGTCATGTCTACATAGTTCTCGAACCAGTAGGGTCCGCACGCTTAACGTTTGGTGACGATTTATATTATCAGTTATGTGTTTTGATGTACCGAAGGTAGTTCGGAGTCCCGGATGAGATCGGGGACATGACGAAGAGTCCCGAAATGGTCGACACATAAAGATCGATATATTGGACGACTATATTCGGACATCGGAAATGTTCCGAGTGATTCGGGTATTTATCAGAGTATCGGAGAGTTACGGGAATTCGTCGGAGAGTATATGGGCCTTATTGGGCTTTAGGGGAAAGAGAGAGGGGATGTTGTGCGCCCCCCCAAGGCCTAGTCCGAATTGGACTAGGGGGAGGGGCTGCACCCCCTCCTTCCTTCTCTTCTCTTTTCCTTTTCCTACTCCTACTACTTGGAAGGGGGGGGGGGGAATCCTACTCCCGGTGGGAGTAGGACTCCTCCAGGGCGCGCCATAGGAGGGCCGGCCCTCCCCCCTCCTCCACTCTTTTATATACGGGGGCAGGGGGTGATACATCTCCAACATATCTACTTTTCCAAACACTTTTGCCCTTGTTTTCGACTCTAACTTGCATGATTTGAATGAAACTAATCCGGACTGATGCTGTTCTCAACAGAACTGCCATGATGTTGGTGTAGAAAACAAAAGTTCTCGGAATGTCCTGAAAATCCTCGGAGGCAAGTTTTGGAAAATATAAAAAATACTGGCGAAAGAATCAAGACCAGGGGGCCCACACCCTGTCGATGAGGGTGGGGGGCGCGCCCCCTGTCTCGTGGGCCCCTTGAGGCTCCGCCGACCTCAACTCCAACTCTATATATTCCGTCTCGCGGAGAAAAAAATCAGAGAGGAAGTTTCATCGCGTTTTACGATACGGAGCCGCCGCCAAGCCCTAATCTCTCTCGGGAGGGCTGATCTGGAGTCCGTTCGGGGCTCTGGAGAGGGGGATTCATCGTCATCTTCATCATCAACCATCCTCCATCACCAATTTCATGATGCTCACCACTGTGCGTGAGTAATTCCATCGTAGGCTTCCTGGACGGTGATGGGTTGGAAGAGATTTACCATGTAATCAAGTTAGTTTTGTTAGGGTTTGATCCCTAGTATCCACAATGTTCTGAGATTGATGTTGCTATGACTTTGCTATGCTTAATGCTTGTCACTAGGGCCCGAGTGCCATGATTTCAGATCTGAACCTATTATGTTTTCATGAATATATGTGTGTCCTTGATCCTATCTTGCAAGTCTATAGTCACCTATTATGTGTTATGATCCGACAACCCCGGAGTGACAATAATCGGGACACTTCTCGGTGATGACCGTAGTTTGAGGAGTTCATGTATTCACTATGTGCTAATGCTTTGTTCCGGTTCTCTATTACAAGGAGGCCTTAATATCCCTTAGTTTCCACTAGGACCCCGCTGCCACGGGAGGGTAGGACAAAAGATGTCATGCAAGTTCTTTTCCATAAGCACGTATGACTATATTCGGAATACATGCCTACATTACATTGATGAATTGGAGCTAGTTCTGTGTCACCCTATGTTATAGCTATTACATGAGGAATCGCATCCGACATAATCATCGATCACTTATCCAATGCCTACGAGCTTTTCACATATTGTGCTTCGCTTATTTAGTTTTCCGTTGCTATTGTCACAATTACTACAAATCCCAAAAATACTACTTTTGCCACTGTTACCTTTATTATCATACTACTTTGCTACTAAATACTTTGCTGCAGATACTAAGTTATCCAGGTGTGGTTGAATTGACAACTCAACTGCTAATACTCAATAATATTCTTTGGCTCCCCTTGTGTCGAATCAATAAATTTGGGTTGAATACTCTACCCTCGAAAGCTGTTGCGATCCCCTACACTTGTGGGTTATCAAGACTAATTTCTGGCGCCGTTTCTGGGGAGCATAGCTCTATTCTCTGAGTCACTTGGGATTTATATCTATTGATCACTATGAAGAACTTGAAAGACGCAAAAACCAAGATTCTGCCCTCAACTACGAGGGGAGGTAAGGAACTGCCATCTGGCTCTACACTAGATTCTCCTTCTGTTATGAGTAAGTTTGAGACACCTAAACCTGCTATTGCTATGAATTCTGATGTATCGCATGTTATTGATGATGCCACTTCTGCTATGCATGATACTTATGATGAAACTACTTATGTGCGTGATACCACTTTGCCATTAGGTGAATTTCTTGATGAACAACTTGCTAGGGTTAGAGAGAATGAAATGATTGAAGATGCTATTATTGATGATAGTGATGATGAAAGTTCTCCCCTGATTATGAATTACCTGTTGTTCTTGAGGGTTATGTTATGAATGAGGAAGCTGCTAGAGCTATTTTTGCTTGCAAAGATAGATACGATCTTAAAAAGTTATTAGCTAAATGAAAGCAGAAGTCTCTTAATGCTAGAATGAAACCTGACCCTGCTTTTGCTACTTCACCTATTTGTGTTACTGATAAGCATTATGAATTCTCTATTGATCCTGAGATTATTACTTTGGTTGAATCTGATCCTTTTTATGGCCTTGAATCTGAAACTATTGTGGCACATCTTACCAAGTTGAATGATATAGCCACCCTGTTTACTAATGATGATAAATCTCGCTATTTCTATATCCTCAAGATATTTCCGTTCTCATTAAAGGGTGATGCTAAGACTTGGTTTAATTCTCTTGCTCCTGGTTGTGTGCGTAGTCCCTAGGATATGATTTATTACCTCTCTGCTAAATATTTCCCTGCCCATAAGAAACAAGCTGCCTTGCGGGATATATATAATTTTGTGCAAATCAAAGAAGAGAGTCTCCCACAAGCTTGGGGGAGGCTTCTCCAATTACTTAATGCTTTGCCTGATCATCCTCTTAAGAAAAATGAAATACTTGATATCTTTTATAATGGACTAACCAATGCTTCCAAGGACTACTTGGATAGTTGTGCTGGTTGTGTTTTCAGGGAAAGAACAATCGACGAAGCTGAATTACTATTGAGTAATATGTTGACTAATGAAAATAATTGGACTCTTCCTGAGCCAATTCCTGAGGCAATTCCTGAACCAATTGAGCCAACTCCTGAGCCTGTTCCTAAACCCACTCCGAAGAAGAGAGGTGTTTTATTTCTCAGCCCTGAAGATATGCAAGAGGCAAAGAAATCAATGAAAGAAAAAGGTATAAAAGCTGAAGATGTTAATAATTTACCACCTATTGAAGAAATACATGGTCTTAATATACCGCCTATTGAAGAACAACATTGTCTTGATAACCCAACACAGGTAGTAAAGGTAAATTCTCTCTATAGATATGATAAGGTTGAAATTCCCTCTACTAAATTTCATAGCCCATGCTTAGATGAATTTGATGACTTTACGGCTAGACAAAAATTTTAATGCTTATTGAGGGAGTCCTGGATTAGGGGGTGTCCGGATAGCCGGACTACCATCATCAGCCGAACTATCATCGGCCGGACTATCATCATCGACCGGACTCCAAGACTATGAAGATACAAGATTGAAGACTTCGTCCCGTATTCGGATGGGACTTTCCTTGGCGTGGAAGGCAAGCTTGGCGATACGGATACGTAGATCTCCTACCATTGTAACCGACTCTATGTAACCCTAGCCCTCTCCGGTGTCTACATAAACCGGATGGCTCTAGTCCGTAGGACACAACAACAACCATTACAATCATACCATAGGCTAGCTTCTAGGGTTTAGCCTCCTTGATCTCGTGGTAGATCCACTCTTGTAAACATCCACAATATCAATCTCAATCAAGCAGGACGTAGGGTTTTACCTCCATCAAGAGGGCCCGAACCTGGGTAAAACATCGTGTCCCTTGTCTCCTGTTACCATCCGCCTAGACGCACAGTTCGGGACCCCCTACCCGAGATCCGCCGGCTTTGACACCGACATTGGTGCTTTCATTGGGAGTTCCTCTGTGTCGTCACCGATAGGCTTGATGGCCTCCTCAATCGACAACGACGCAGTCCTGGGTGAGACTTTTCTCCCCGGACAGATCTTCGTATTCGGCCGCTTCGCACTGCGGGCCAACTCACTTGGCCATCTGGAGCAGATCGAAAGCTACGCCCCTGGCCATCATGTCAGGTTTGGAAGCCTAAACTTCACGGCCGATATCCGCGGGGACTTGATCTCCGATGGATCTGAGCCACAGCCAAGCATGCCGCGCTGCCACGACGGGCATGACCTAACTCTGCCGCCGGACAGCACCTTGGAGGCCGCACACGAATCCGCTCCGACCCATAGTCCGGAGCCGATCGCACGGATCGAGGACGGATGGCTGGACACCGCCTCAGGAGCTGCAACTTCCATGGCGATGGAGCCGAACACGTACCTTGTCCCGCATAAAGCCCATGACTCCGAGGTGCCGGACTCCGAACCTCCTGCGCCCCTGCCAGTCGAATCCGATTGGGCGCCGACCATGGAATTCACTGCTGCGGACACCTTTCAGCACTCACCCTTCGGCGATATCTTAAATTCGCTGAAGCATCTCTCACTATTCGGAGAGCCCTGGCCGAACTACGGCCAGGATGGTCGGGACGCGGACAATGAAGAAATTCAGAGCCCACCCACCACCCACTTCGTAGCCACCGTCGACGATCTAACCGACGTGCTAAACTACGACTCCGAAGATATCAATGGTATGGACGACGATGCCGGAGACAATCAAGAACCAGCGCCTACAGGGCACTTGAAGGCCACCTCGTCACATGACATACATATGGTGGACACCCCAAAGGGAAGCGATAACGAGGAACAACGGGACGCGGCAGAGGATAATCCCGCCGATAAACAACCAAAACAGCGACGTAGATGCCGCCCTAAGTCCCGCCTCGATCAAAGCAGCATTCCTAACGACCCAGCGATAGAGCAGGGCAAACCAGCGGACGACGAACATACAACCAAGCAACCATCCGAACAGGACGAATCGGATAATCAACCCCTTCACGGAGCAATCAACAGTCCGAACACAACACCGGAGCATAAGAACCTTCACAGAAGACTCGTCGCCACTTCAAGAAGTTTGAAGAAGGAAAAACGGAAGCTCAAAACAGCGGAAGACACACTCAGAATGAAGTGGAGCAAAGTACTCAAGACCGCAGACAAATATGGCAATGGCCATCAAACAAAGAGCTACCCGAAGCGCAAGTTGCTGCCAGAATTTGACGAGGAAGCCATAGAGCTCTCACAGTCAAAAAATAAAGAGGTTGCCTGGCCGGATAGACGGCCAGATGACAGGCCAAAAGCGACAAGCGGCGCCGCACACAAGCCGACTTATGATCCTAGGAAAACGGACGGCCCAACTAGGTCCATCTACGGGCCAAAAAAGAGGGCCCCAGGAAGTAACACAACACGACAAGTGTTCGAAGACAGCGGCACACCCAAATACAGGGGCGCCGCACACCCGCTATGTTTTACCGATGAGGTGCTGGATCATGAATTTCAAGCAGGGTTCAAACCCATAAACATAGAGGCATACGACGGCACAACAGACCCCGGAGTCTGGATAGAAGATTACATACTACACATACACATGGCTAGAGGAGATGATCTCCACGCCATAAAATACCTACCCCTCAAGCTCAAAGGGCCAGCTCGGCATTGGCTCAAAAGCCTCCCAGAAAACACTGTTGGAAGTTGGGAAGAGCTCGAGGACGCGTTTAGAGCAAATTTTCAAGGGACTTATGTCCGCGCTCCGGATGCAGACGATCTGAGTCATATAACCCAACAGCCCGGAGAGTCAGCGCGCAAATTCTGGAACAGGTTCCTTACCAAAAAGAACGAAATAGTCGACTGTCCGGACGCGGAAGCCTTAGCAGCTTTTAAACACAACGTCCGAGATGAATGGCTCGCCAGACACCTCGGCCAAGAGAAGCCAAGAACAATGGCCGCGCTAACAAGCCTCATGACGCGCTTTTGCGTAGGAGAAGACAGCTGGCAAGCAAGATGCAGCACCAGCGACCCGAGTACATCCGAGATCAGAAATGGAAACGGAAAATCACGGCGCAGGAAAGATCAGTGCCGGAATAAAGGAAAAAGCCCAAAGGGCACGGTGGTCAACGCCGGATTCAAAAGCTCGCGGCCAAACAATAAAACACTGCCTCTTAAGGACAACAGCGACGAGCTATCAAATTTAAACAAAATTTTAGATCGGATATGTCAAATCAACAGTACCTACGGAAGGCCTGCAAACCATTCCAACCGAAATTGTTGGGTTTTTAAACAGTCCGGCAGACTCAACGCCGGACAGAAGGGGCTCGATGCGCCAAGCGAGGACGATGACGAACCCCACCAGCAGAGCACTGGAAGTCAAAAGACTTTCCCACAAGAAGTCAAAACAGTAAACTCGCTTCATGTGATAGTACGGAAAACCAACATGACACTCGCTAAGACAAGTGTCACACGGTCCACCCCAGGGGAACACCGAGATTGGATGTCAAAACCAATAACTTTCGACCATCTGGATTAGTCCAGAAGTATCCGGAATGCAGGATGGACTGCCCTGATATTGGATCCCATAATAGACGGACTGCAATTCACGCAGGTTTTGATGGACGACGGCAGTGACTCAAACCTGCTATATCCGGACACAATCCGCAAGTTGGGATAGACCCTACTACAATTCGGCATAGCCGCACTTCCTTCAAAGGAGTGGCGCCAGGCCCTTACGCCAGGTGCACAGGTTCATTATTACTAGAAGTTGTGTTCGGGTCACCTGACAACTTCCGACGAGAAAAGCTAACCTTTCATGTCGCCCCATTTAAAAGTAGCTATCAAGCATCACTGGGACGGGAAGCTTTCGTCCGCTTCAATGCAATACCACATTACGCGTCTCTTACGCTTAAAATGCCCGGTCCACGTGGCATCATTTCATTAAAAGGTCGCCTGAGACCCCGGACACGGCTGGACGAGTCCGGAATAAATAAGCTAGGGCCTACCTAGCCGCACACCCCTTCACAAGGGTTTGTACATATAAGCCATAATGAGCTAGCATAGGCTCAACTTTATTAATCTATATTTCAATTTTTTATGCACTTTCTCGCACGATTTCTTTTCAAACTAAGTTCCTCTCTTTTTACAGATGAACATCGTGCACACCCGTCCAGGATACGGCACAACGGAGACACAGGCGCAGACGTGCAGTAGGGACCCGTTGCAAGGACTCTTTTCAGACTAAGACCCTACGTAAACCTTTCTTACTGTCTCTTGTTGCTATAATCCCCTGGTTTCTCATTATAACCAGAGTGGAGACTGGCGTTTTGGCATCGGCCGCGCCAGAAGAACTTGCCCGTACCTGGACACAAGGGGCTTAGGGCATTGTTTTGCCCGCTATTGTAAAGACCGAACACATTCGGGAGTGTTCGGCGTCTCGAGTTAGGCCTTATATGCATCATCTCCGAATCATGTCTTTGGTCAAATGTTGGGTTTGCCCGGCTCCTGTGCTTTGCTACCTTACGTTCCATATCACCGGCTAACGCGGCACCAGGAGAACTACTGCGATTGTGCCCCAGTTCGGCTGGGCGAGCACCTCAGTAGAGAAAGCCGAAAACTGACTGTCATGATACAGAGAGAGACTGGTCAACCACTCGATCGACCATGGGAATGTTTAGAATTCCTCCGCTTTGACGAAGGGCCGGTTCCCGGTCAGGCACATACGCGCCCCAAATTCGGAGAGCGCGGTGCCCCCAGGGGCAATGTCGTAGCCCCACCCTCGAACTCCATGGCTAAGTGAAAGTGATAAAGCATTATAGTCCGGTTGCCTCATTTGCTACGCTACCACCTCCTTTACAGGACCGAGACGTCGGATTAAGTGTGAAAACGCGCTATTTTTTGCGAACACCCCCGCACCTTGTGCGTGAGGGCTGAAGCCGACGACTGCCATCTTTCAGGTTATACACACGTATACATGAACGGACGCATAGGAGATATTCTATTACTTGAACGCACAAGTATAAAAGGCGCTTACATCATAAATATTGTTTTACATCATAAAAACGTTCATTCGAAGTAATATTTTTTGAGCACTGCGTCTCTATTACACGAGCACCACGCAGCACTTCGCCAAAATAGTGCTCGGCGGGTAACCGGTTATCGTCCGAACCCGGGGTCGCAACAGCGGTGGCATCCATCTCTGTCCAATGTGTCTTCACACGGGCGAGTGCCATCCGCGCACCCTCTATGCAGGCCGACCGCTTCATCGCCTTGATATGCAGCACCGCCCCAAGAAATTGCTGCAATAAGCCAAAGTAACTCTTCGGCTCGGGCCTATCCGGCCAGACATGGGTCACTATATCCGTCATAGCAAGCCCGGATAACCTATTTAGCTCAGCCCACTCGGCCAAACGGTCGGTCAGCGGAAGTGAACACTCCGGACTATGGAATTGAGACCAAAACAGCTCTTCCGTCTTGTGATCCTTCTGGCTTCGAAAATGCACAATGGCATCCGCCGCACTCGCTGCTAAGTCCATATAAGGGTCCTCTGGACCCCACAGTTGGCCCAGCTGAGCATACTTTGGATCCATAAACCTTCGGTGCGGCAGAAAAGGCTTGCCAGCTACAATATCTCCGGCCTGGCGCAGCTCTTCCTTTATAGCCCGCATTGCAGAGCGGGCATCCTTGGCTTCGGCGGTGGCCTTCCCCAGGTCTTCTTGCCCCGCTAGGCGCTCCTTCCCAAGAGCTTCATTGCGGTCGGTAGCATCTTTTAACTTCACGGCCATTTCGGCCATCTCTTCCCTGCTCCGGCAGTGTGCGACCCTTTCGGCCGCTAACTCCTCGGCCGCCCTCGAGGCCGCTACATTACTCCTTCTGGCCTGCTCCTTGGCTTGAGCAAGTTCAGCCCGAAGGCTCTCCACAGCAGCGGCACTATCTGCATTTCACACACATGTTGTAAGGAGCTGGCTTCGGCTCCCGTACCAAGTGACCGCACAGAAAAACTTACCTTGCGACTCATCAAGTCGCCTGTTGACCAGCGTGATGTCCGCATCCGCAACAGTGAGTTGCCGCTTTAGTTCAGCAACTCCATCAGTCCGGCTGGCCCCCGGACGACCCGCCACCTGCATCGGCACGGCGGAAATTTAAACCTGCGATTTTGATCCTCGGCACGCTGTCGATTTCGACAACCTACCGAGTCTCAGGGGCTACTATCTATACAGGGCGCATTCTATATGCAAAACTGTTAAAAGGTGTGTCATTTTTACATACCTCAAACCCCGCCAGCAAACTCCTGACGGCATTATGCAACCCGCCTTCGGCGGACGAAATCCTTTCAATCACCATGCTCATCAATGCGTGGTGATCTTCTGAGATAGACGCCTTCTCAAGCAGATCCTTCAGCCGTACACCAGTTGGCGTTTAACTATCCGGCTTTGCCAAACCAGGGGTCTCCCTTCGTGACGACACTTCAGGCTCGTCCGCCCTATCTGAAGGCGCCCCGGACGGAGGCATCTCGCTCTCCATCATCTCCGGACGAAGGTCCCCCGAAGACGAGCTCATTTGCGAAGGACGGAGATCCGAACTACAAGGTAAAAACTTTAGTTATCCTGAGAAGCACAAATAGGGATGTCCCTTATGATAAAACTCCTTTCTTTCTACTTACGGCTCGTTGGAGGGCTGATTCTTTAAGGGAGATTGTGCGGCCGGGGCCTCCCCGGACGCAGGACCCTCTGGTGAAGATGTCTTCCCCCGTTTAGGGGCTTTTGCCCCCGGGTCCTCGGAGGCAGTCCTCTTCTCCCCTTGGAGGGAGGGATTCTCGATCCCCCCTCTTTCAAGAGCCTCCTTAGGCGAGGCAGTAGCTTTCCTGCTTTCCCCTTCGCCTTCCTCTGGAGGCGTAACCTCAAGCATCCGGACCAGCACGGGATCCGGCGCGGTCTTGGGGAGGGGGGACGAACACCATATCAATTTTTCTTCCGCTATCCACGCCTGTTTAGAAGGAAGTTGGTCATAAGGCGAATCATCGAAAGGCAAACAAACGGTATGTCGGGACTTGGAACTACTTACTTGAGTATCCAGGCGATTGCAGCTTAGGCCAGCATCCTCGGTCAATTCCGGACGCGCCTCTTGCGATCCGAAGAATAATTTGTACATCTCCAGGGGTGTCATACCCATGAAGTGTTGAAGAATCCGTGGGCCCTCTGGATTGAACTCCCAAACCCGGAGAGGGCGGCATTTGCAGGGCGGGAGACGCCTAATCAACATAACCTGCATTACCACCACCATATCAACCTCCCTCGTTTGGAGATCTCGAATCCGGCCTTGCAGAAGGGGCACGTCCTTTGACGGCCCCCAGTTGAGCCCTTGGTTGATCCACGACATCAACCGTCGTGGAGGTCCCGGGCGGAATAAGGGCGGCGGCTTTTGTCTGCGGCCCCTCGGAACGGTAATATAGAACCACTCTTGCTGCCACGGGCCGAGCTCCTCTTGGAAGGAGCCAGCGGGCCATGGGGCATCGGCCCTCCTACTTATGGCCACCCCGCCGCACTCCGCTTGACGCCCCTCGATCATCTTCGGCGCCACATTGAAGGTCTTCAGCCACAGGCCGAAGTGAGGGGTGACGCGGAGGAAGGCTTCGCAGACGACAATAAATGCGGAAATATGGAGGATGGACTCCGGAGCCAAATCGTGGAATTCCAACCCATAGTAAAACATGAGCCCTCTCACAAAAGGATCCATCGGGAAGCCTAAACCCCGACGGAGGTGGGATACAAAAACGACATACTCGCCGGGCTTGGGGGTGGAGATGGCCTGCCCTTCGGCAGGCAACCTGTGCGAAATCTCATAAGCCAGGTACTTGGCCTCCCGCAGCTTTAGCACGTCCTCCTCCGTCACATCCACCGGCCCTGGAGGTCGGAACCGGACATCGTTGAAAGTCCGAAGCGCTCGAATCTGGAGCTCTAGGTGCTGGAACTTGGAGCGGGGAGAGGATTCGATGGAGGATTGAAGAAAAGAAACAAGCCTTGGTCCCGTTATAAAGAGGGAGAATACCAAGAGCCGTCTCCGTGACCGTTTGGGACTCGCCTTCGATAGAGGGGGCGTGGCGACGGGCACGGTTGGGTTACCCACCTCCATATTGATGAGAATCCCGGATTAAGGGGGAACACGATCTCTGCTTCGACAAGATGTGCCAAGGAAACCGCTTCGCTAAATGCGCTGAGGTGGTAGAGTAAAAAACGATTCAAGTAATGGCTTGGTAGTGGCGTGACGTCATGCCGCAAAAAATGTCAGCAGATTGAACTTGCATATATATTATTCTCTCTATGGTGGAATGTGGAATTTATTTTGCAGAGCCGGACACTATCCTGATGTTCACAATCTTCTATCATTCGGAGGAGGAACCCGCCTTGCAATGCCAAGCAATATACGCGCCGGACTTGTCGTCATTGAAGCCTGGTTCAGGGGCTACTGAGGGAGTCCTGGATTAGGGGGTGTCCGGATAGCCGGACTACCATCATCAGCCGAACTATCATCGGCCGGACTATCATCATCGACCGGACTCCAAGACTATGAAGATACAAGATTGAAGACTTCGTTCCGTATCCGGATGGGACTTTCCTTGGCGTGGAAGGCAAGCTTGGCGATACGGATACGTAGATCTCCTACCATTGTAACCGACTCTATGTAACCCTAGCCCTCTCCGGTGTCTATATAAACCAGATGGCTCTAGTCCGTAGGACACAACAACAACCATTACAATCATACCATAGGCTAGCTTCTAGGGTTTAGCCTCCTTGATCTCGTGGTAGATCCAGTCTTGTAAACATCCACAATATCAATATCAATCAAGCAGGACGTAGGGTTTTACCTCCATCAAGAGGGCCCGAACCTGGGTAAAACATCGTGTCCCTTGTCTCCTGTTACCATCCGCCTAGACGCACAGTTCGGGACCCCCTACCCGAGATCCGCCAGTTTTGACACCGACACTTATGTTGGTAGAGAATTAAAGAATATCACTTTCGAGATAGGACGCGTGAGTGATTATATGGCTAGAGTTAAAGGTGAACTTAAACTCATTAGCAAATATGCGTCTACGGTTGCTACTCAAGTTGAGCAAGTACTTAAAGCTCAAAATGATTTGCTTGATGAATTAAATAATAAACCTGACTTTGTTGTTAGAGTGGCTACTAGAACTGGTAGAATGACAAAGGAACCTTTGTATCCTGAAGGCCACCCTAAGAGAATCGAGCAAGATTCTCGGAGAAATAATTTATAGGCACCTAGTTCTTCCAAAAAGAAGAAAAAGAAAAACGATAGGACTTTGCATGCTTCTAGTGAACCTGTTGTAGACACACCTGAGAATCCCAATGATATTTCTATTTCTGATGCTGAAACACAATCAGGTGATGAACATGAACCTAGTGATAATGTTAATGATAATGTTCATGTCGATGCTCAACCTAGCAAAAATAATGAAGTAGAGATTGAACCCGCTGTTGATCTTGATAACCCACAATCAAAGAATCAACGTTATGATAAGAGAGATTTTGTTGCTAGGAAGCACGATAGAGAAAGAGAACCATGGGTTCAGAAACCCATGCCCTTTCCTCCTAAACCATCCAAGACAAAGGACGATGAGGATTTTGAGCGCTTTTCTGAAATGATTAGACCTATTTTCTTACGTATGCGCTTAACTGATATGCTTCAAGTAAATCCTTATGCTAAGTATATGAAGGATATCATTACAAACAAAAGAAAGATACCGGAAGCTGAAATTTCCACCATGCTTGCTAATTACACTTAAGGGTGGAATACCAAAGAAACTTGGAGATCCGGGGGTACCAACTATACCATGCTCCTTTAAAAGAAATTATGTCAAAACTGATTTATGTGATCTTGGAGCCGGTGTTAGTGTTATGCCTCTCTCTTTATATCGTATACTTGAATTGAATTAGTTGACACCTACTGAAATATCTTTGCGAATGGCTGATAAATCAACTGATATACCTGTCGGTATTTGTGAGGATGCGCCTGTTGTGGTTGCAAATGTCACTATCTTAATGGACTTTGTTATTCTTGATATTCCCGAGGACGATAGTATGTTGATTATCCTTGGTAGACCTTTTTTGAATACTGCAGGGGCTATTATTGATTGCAACAAAGGCAATGTCACTTTTCATGTTAATGGTAATGAGCATACGATACACTTTCCGAGCAAACAATCTCAAGTTCATAGCATCAATTCTATTGGAAAAGTTCCAACTATTATTATTGGAGGTTTTGAATTTCCTCTCCCTACTGTCAAGAAAAAGTATGATATTCTTATTGTTGGGGATTTTCATATCCCCGTTGAGGTAACTTAGTGTTATTTGAAATTTCTCTGGTTTCGTGTTATTCGGAATGAGTTTGTTAACAAGACTTGATCAACCTTGTTAGTGGATTCATTTTGATGATCATGAGATGGATGAAACTAGAAGGCACAACCTTCTGTACCCTCTTTTTACTTTCTGTTATTTAGAATAAATAAAGCAAAAATAGTATTATCTGTCAGTTTTCTGAATTATCCGTGCAATAAAAAATATCTCGAAAATAAAAGTGCTCCAAATGCCCTACGAATTTAGTATGATTTTTTATGAAATATTGGATGATTTTAGGCACTGAAATCACTGCAGGAGGGGTAAGCACCAGGCCACGAGAGTGGAGGGTGCGCCCACCCCCCTGGGCGTGCCCCTGTCTCGTTGGCCCCTAGTGGCCCCAATCCACTTATGCCAGCACCCACACACTCCATCTTCTTCCCAAAAAAATCCCCATCCAGCTCAAGCACGAGTTCTAGCTCATTTTGCTACGATTTTCGGTCTCCTTGCTCAAAGCTCCATTCACAAAACTGCTTTGGGAGATTGTTGCTTGATATGTGACTCCTCCATTGGTCCAATTAGTTTTTGTTCTAGTGCTTTATTCATTGCAAATTTTTGCTGCATAGGTGACCCTATTCTTGAGCTTGCATGTCAATATTATGAGGTCCCAAGTAGTTCTAATGCATGATATAGGCTCTAGGCACTTGTAGGAGTAGTTGCTATCAATCTTGTTTAGTTTTATTCACTTTTATTTTGAAGTTACTAAAATTTCAGAATTTTTTCAGAAAAAGAATTATGTCTAGGAGAATGTACCAAGGTGGTTCCTCAGTAAAGAAAGGACCTAGGATTGCTATACGTGAGCAAGATCTTGAACTACCGAGGGACGCAGAAGTACGAGCTTGTGAGTGGCCATCCGATGATTTTATGGTCGAAGTAGGCTTTAAGGAGGAATTTGACGTGTATGTGCGTAATGCCGATCTGGAGGACTTCTTACAAGATAAGTGTCCTCAGTACTATCAATTGACTGATTCATTTGTGTGAAGGTTTAAATATAAATGTACACGTAATTCTCCGTGTGTCCTATTTGATATCTATGATACATCTTATACCATGGACTTAGAGGATTTTACAACTGCTTGCAAACTTCCATAGTGGGGCAATATTAATGATCCCCACAAATATGAATTTAGAGATTTCCTTGCTTGTATCACTGTGGGAGAATCAAGGGACATAACACAAGCTACCATAGGGAGCATTCATTTTCCCGCTATACATTATTTTGCTCTTTTCATTGGTAGATGCATTAACGGTAAAGATGAAGCATGTCATATGTGTGTCCCTGATCTTTGTCTCCTCAAGAGTGTTGTGTTAGGTTGTAAAGGTTATAACTTGGGGTCAATAGTTGCACGTAGGTTGCATAGTAATGGTAGAGCTAGAGATTTATTTGGAGGAATTTATGCGACCCGTGTGGCAAATTATCTTGGTATAGCCCCACGAGAGGGGGATATGATGTTGCCTCCTGCTTATTTAGATTATGACGCTATGGTCCATCATCATTTTCTTAAGAGGAATGAACAATTCCTCTAGTATGTACTAATCTTTGACATACGTAGCACTGTCCATGTTACTCTTCCTGCTCCCTTCATTTTTGATTACCAGGCAAAAGGAAGATATGTTGTTACCAGGGAGGAAGCAGCTGAACACGAGGGGAGAGCGGAGGCGGCTCGCCAACATGCCGCAGCTCATGAGGCATTTGCTGATGCATCTCAGTACGACCCCAGTTACAACTACGGATATCAGCCAGGCTACCCTTGGCATTAGACCAACTTAGGCCAAAAGCCTAAGCTTGAGGGAGTACGTATTTCTCACCGACTTTACATTCACGTTCACACACCATTCTAGTCGTCGGTGCTCATACTCTTTCATTGTATTATCCATGTTAGTTTAATTTTCCTTTTCTAGTTTTCTTCTTGTGTGTTTGATAAACCTTAAGAAAAACCAAAAAAATTAGTTAGTTTATTTTCCATGCTTGTAGTAGAATTAAAATGAAAACTCAAAAAGATTTCTCCTTCTTCTTCTTATTGTTGGGAGCTTTCCCGTGTAAATAGTTTTATTTTCTTTTCTTTCCTTTGGGGGTCGAGAGTAGAAGACCATATTAAAAATGTTTAGTGGCTCTCATATGCATGATTGTTTATTTAACTTAGAGCCCATATTACTTTGTCTCCTCTCTTGAGTTGAATGCTTGCAGATTCCAGCTTAGTCCAATGCACGTGCATTATTATTATTATACACATCGTTCGGTCGTCCAAGTCGGACCAGATGGGGGCTGCGCACCTCCTTCCTTTCGGCCTCTCTCCACTATTCCCGTATGGCCCAATAAGGCCCATATACTCCCCGGCGAATTCCCGTAACTCTCCGGTACAACGAAAAATACCCGAATCACTCGGAACCTTTTCGAAGTCCGAATATAGTCGTCCAATATATCAATCTTTACGTCTCAACCATTTCGAGACTCCTCATCATGTCCCCGATCTCATCCGGGACTCCGAACTCCTTCGGTACATCAAAACTCATAAACTCATAATATAACTGTCATCGAAACCTTAAGCGTGCGGCCCCTACGGGTTTGAGAACTATGTAGACATGACCTAGAACTATTCTTGGTCAATAACCAATAGCGGAACCTGGATGCCCATATTGGCTCCTACATATTCTACGAAGATCTTTATCGGTCAAACCGCATAACAACATACTTTGTTCCCTTTGTCATCAGTATGTTACTTGCCCGAGATTCGATCATTGGTATCCAATACCTAGTTCAATCTCGTTACCGGCAAGTCTCTTTACTCGTTACGCAATGCATCATTCCGTAACTAACTCATTAGCTACATTGCTTGCAAGGCTTATAGTGATGTGCATTACCGAGAGGGCCCAGAGATACCTCTCCGACAATCGGAGTGACAAAAACTAATCTCGAAATACGCCAACCCAACATGTACCTTTGGAGACACCTGTAGTACTCCTTTATAATCACCCAGTTACGTTGTGACGTTTGGTAGCACCCAAAGTGTTCCTCCGTTAAACAGGAGTTGCATAATCTCATAGTTACAGGAACATGTATAAGTCATGAAGAAAGCAATAGCAATATACTAAACGATCAAGTGCTAGGCTAACGGAATGGGTCATGTCAATCACATCATTCTCCTAATGATGTGATCCCATTAATCAAATGACAACACATGTCTATGGTTAGGAAACATAACCATCTTTGATTAATGAGCTAGTCAAGTAGAGGCATACTAGTGACTATATGTTTGTCTATGTATTCACACATGTATCATGTTTCGGGTTAATACAATTCTAACATGAATAATAAACATTTATCATGAAATAAGGAAATAAATAATAACTTTATTATTGCCTCTAGGGCATATTTCCTTCAAAAGGTCCTCTACAGGTGTCTCCAAAGGTACTTGTTGAGTTGGCATATTTCGAGATTAGGATTTGTCACTCTGATTGTTGGAGAGGTATCTTTGGGCCCTCTCGGTAATGCACATCACTATAAGCCTTGCAAGCAGTGTGACTAATGAGTTAGTTGTGGGACGATGTATTACGGAACGAGTAAAGAGACTTGCCGGTAACGAGATTAAGCTAGGTATTGAGATATTGACGAACGAATCTCGGGCAAGTAGCATACTGATGACAAAGGGAACAACGTATGTTGTTATGCGGTTTGACCGTTAAAAGACCTTCATAGAATATGTGGGAGCCAATATGAGCATCCAGATTCCGCTATTGGTTATTGACCAGAGATGTGTCTCGGTCATGTCTACATAGTTCTTGAACCCGTAGGGTCCGCACGCTTAACGTTCCGTGACGATTTATATTATGAGTTATGTGTTTTGATGTACCGAAGGTAGTTTGGAGTCTCGGATGAGATCGGGGACATGACGAAGAGTCTCGAAAAGGTTGAGACATAAAGATCAATATATTGGACGACTATATTCGGACATCGGAAAGGTTCCGAGTGATTCGGGTATTTATCGGAGTATCGGAGAGTTACGGGAATTCGTCGGAGAGTATATGGGCCTTATTGGGCTTTAGGGGAAAGAGAGAGGGGATGCTGCACGCCCCCCCAAGGCCTAGTCCGAATTGGACTAGGGGGAGGGGCTGCACCCCCTCCTTCCTTCTCTTCTCTTTTCCTTTTCCTACTCCTACTACTTGGAAGGGGGGGGGGAATCCTACTCCCGGTGGGAGTAGGACTCCTCCAGGGCGCGCCATAGGAGGGCCGGCCCTCCCCCTTCCTCCACTCCTTTATATACGGGGCAGGGGGTGATACGTCTCCAACATATCTACTTTTCCAAACACTTTTGCCCTTGTTTTCGACTCTAACTTGCATGATTTGAATGAAACTAATCCGGACTGATGCTGTTCTCAACAGAACTGCCATGATGTTGTTTTATGTGTAGAAAACAAAAGTTCTCGGAATGTCCTAAAAATCCTCGGAGGCAAGTTTTGGAAAATATAAAAAATACTGGCGAAAGAATCAAGACCAGGGGCCCACACCCTGTCCACAAGGGTGGGGGGCGCGCCCCTGTCTCGTGGCCCCCCTGAGGCTCCGCCGACCTCAACTCCAACTCTATATATTCCGTCTCGCGGAGAAAAAAATCAGAGAGGAAGTTTCATCGCGTTTTACGATACGGAGCCGCCGCCAAGCCCTAATCTCTCTCGGGAGGGCTGATCTGGAGTCCGTTCGGGGCTCTGGAGAGGGGGATTCATCATCGTCGTCATCATCAACCATCCTCCATCACCAATTTCATGATGCTCACCACTGTGCGTGAGTAATTCCATCGTAGGCTTCCTGGACGGTGATGGGTTGGATGAGACTTACCATGTAATCAAGTTAGTTTTGTTAGGGTTTGATCCCTAGTATCCACTATGTTCTGAGATTGATGTTGCTATGACTTTGCTATGCTTAATGCTTGTCACTAGGGCCCGAGTGCCATGATTTCAGATCTGAACCTATTATGTTTTCATGAATATATGTGTGTCCTTGATCCTATCTTGCAAGTCTATAGTCACCTATTATGTGTTATGATCCGACAACCCCGAAGTGACAATAATCGGGACACTTCTCGGTGATGAACGTAGTTTGAGGAGTTCATGTATTCACTATGTGCTAATGCTTTGTTCCGGTTCTCTATTACAAGGAGGCCTTAATATCCCTTAGTTTCCACTAGGACCCCGCTGCCACGGGAGGGTAGGACAAAAGATGTCATGCAAGTTCTTTTCCATAAGCACGTATGACTATATTCGGAATACATGCCTACATTACATTGATGAATTGGAGCTAGTTCTGTGTCACCCTATGTTATAGCTATTACATGAGGAATCGCATCTGACATAATCATCGATAACTTATCCAATGCCTACGAGCTTTTCACATATTGTGCTTCGCTTATTTAGTTTTCCGTTGCTACTGTCACAATTACTACAAAACCTTAAAATATTACTTTTGCCACTGTTACCCTTATTATCATACTACTTTGCTACTAAATACTTTGCTGCAGATACTAAGTTATCCAGGTGTGGTTGAATTGACAACTCAACTGCTAATACTCAATAATATTCTTTGGCTCCCCTTGTGTCGAATCAATAAATTTGGGTTGAATACTCTACCCTCGAAAGCTGTTGCGATCCCCTACACTTGTGGGTTATCAAGACTAATTTCTGGCGCCGTTTCTGGGGAGCATAGCTCTATTCTCTGAGTCACTTGGGATTTATATCTATTGATCACTATGAAGAACTTGAAAGACGCAAAAACCAAGATTCTGCCCTCAACTACGAGGGGAGGTAAGGAACTGCCATCTGGCTCTACACTAGATTCTCCTTCTGTTATGAGTAAGTTTGAGACACCTAAACCTGCTATTGCTATGAATTTTGATGTGTCGCATGTTATTGATGATGTCACTTCTGCTATGCATGATACTTATGATGAAACTACTTATGTGCGTGATACCACTTTGCCATTAGGTGAATTTCTTGATGAACAACTTGCTAGGGTTAGGGAGAATGAAATGATTGAAGATGCTATTATTGATGATAGTGATGATGAAAGTTCTCCCCTGATTATGAATTACCTGTTGTTCCTGAGGGTTATGTTATGAATGAGGAAGCTGCTAGAGCTATTTTTGCTTGCAAAGATAGATACGATCTTAAAAAGTTATTAGCTAAATGAAAGCAGAAGTCTCTTAATGCTAGAATGAAACCTGACCCTGCTTTTGCTACTTCATCTATCTGTGTTACTGATAAGGATTATGAATTCTCTATTGATCCTGAGATTATTACTTTGGTTGAATCTGATCCTTTTTATGGCCTTGAATCTGAAACTATTGTGGCACATCTTACCAAGTTGAATGATATAGCCACCCTGTTTACTAATGATGATAAATCTCGCTATTTCTATATCCTCAAGATATTTCCATTCTCATTAAAGGGTGATGCTAAGACTTGGTTTAATTTTCTTGCTCCTGGTTTTGTGCGTAGTCCCTAGGATATGATTTATTACTTCTCTGCTAAATATTTCCCTGCCCATAAGAAACAAGCTGCCTTGCGGGAAATATATAATTTTGTGCAAATCAAAGAAGAGAGTCTCCCACAAGCTTGGGCGAGGCTTCTCCGATTACTTAATGCTTTGCCTGATCATCCTCTTAAGAAAAATGAAATACTTGATATCTTTTATAATGGACTAACCAATGCTTCCAAGGACTACTTGGATAGTTGTGCTGGTTGTGTTTTCAGGGAAAGAACAATCGACGAAGCTGAATTACTATTGAATAATATGTTGACTAATGAAAATAATTGGACTCTTCCTGAGCCAATTCCTGAGGCAATTCCTGAACCAATTGAGCCAACTCCTGAGCATGTTCCTAAACCCACTCCGAAGAAGAGAGGTGTTTTATTTCTCAGCCCTGAAGATATGCAAGAGGCAAAGAAATCAATGAAAGAAAAAGGTATAAAAGCTGAAGATGTTAAGAATTTACCACCTATTGAAGAAATACATGGTCTTAATATACCGCCTATTGAAGAACAACATTGTCTTGATAACCCGACACAGGTAGTAAAGGTAAATTCTCTCTATAGATGTGATAAGGTTGAAATTCCCTCTACTAAATTTCATAGCCCATGCTTAGATGAATTTGATGACTTTACGGCTAGACAAAAAGTTTTAATGCTTATTGAGGGAGTCCTGGATTAGGGGGTGTCCGGATAGCCGGACTACCATCATCAGCTGAACTATCATCGGCCGGACTATCATCATCGACCGGACTCCAAGACTATGAAGATACAAGATTGAAGACTTCGTCCCGTATCCGGATGGGACTTTCCTTGGCGTGGAAGGCAAGCTTGGCGATACGGATACGTAGATCTCCTACCATTGTAACCGACTCTATGTAACCCTAGCCCTCTCCGGCGTCTATATAAACCGGATGGCTCTAGTCCGTAGGACACAACAACAACCATTACAATCATACCATAGGCTAGCTTCTAGGGTTTAGCCTCCTTGATCTCGTGGAAGATCCACTCTTGTAAACATCCACAATATCAATATCAATCAAGCATGACGTAGGGTTTTACCTCCATCAAGAGGGCCCGAACCTGGGTAAAACATCGTGTCCCTTGTCTCCTGTTACCATCCGCCTAGACGCACAGTTCGGGACCCCCTACCCGAGATCCGCCGGCTTTGACACCGACATTGGTGCTTTCATTGAGAGTTCCTCTGTGTCTTCACCGATAGGCTTGATGGCCTCCTCAATCGACAACGACGCAGTCCTGGGTGAGACTTTTCTCCCCGGACAGATCTTCGTATTTGGCGGCTTCGCACTGCGGGCCAACTCACTTGGCCATCTGGAGCAGATCGAAAGCTACGCCCCTGGCCGTCAGGTCAGGTTTGGAAGCCTAAACTTCACGGCCGATATCTGCGGGGACTTGATCTCCGATGGATCTGAGCCACAGCCAAGCGTGCCGCGCTGCCACGACGGGCACGACCTAACTCTGCCGCCGGACAGCACCTTGGAGGCCGCACACGAATCCGCTCCGACCCATAGTCCGGAGCCGATCGCACGGATCGAGGACGGATGGCTGGACACCGCCTCGGGAGCTGCAACTTCCACGGCGATGGAGCCGAACACTTACCTTGTCCCGCATAAAGCCCATGACTCCGAGGTGCCGGACTCCCTGCCGGACTCCGAACCTCCTGCGCCCCTACCAGTCGAATCCGATTGGGCGCCGACCATGGAATTCACCGTTGCGAACACCTTTCAGCACTCACCCTTCAGCGATATCTTAAATTCGCTGAAGCATCTCTCACTATCCGGAGAGCCCTGGTCGAACTACGGCCAGGATGGTCGGGACGCGGACAATGAAGAAATTCAGAGCCCACCCACCACCCACTTCGTAGCCACCGTCGACGATCTAACCGACGTGCTAAACTACGACTCCGAGGACATCAACGGTATGGACGACGATGCCGGAGACAATCAAGAACCAACGCCTACAGGGCACTGGAAGGCCACCTCGTCACATGACATACATATGGTGGACACCCCAAAGGGAAGCGATAACGAGGAACAACGGGACGCGGCAGAGGATAATCCCGTCGATAAACAACCAAAACTGCGACGTAGACGCCGCCCTAAGTCCCGCCTCGATCAAAGCAGCATTCCTAACGACCCAGCGATAGAGCAGGGCAAACCAGCGGACGACGAACATACAACCAAGCAACCATCCGAACAGGACGAACCGGATAATCAACCCCTTCACGGAGCAATCAACAGTCCGGATACAACACCGGAGCATAAGAACCTTCACAAAAGACTCGTCGCCACTGCAAGAAGTTTGAAGAAGGAAAAACAGAAGCTCAAAACAGCGGAAGACACACTCAGAATGAAGTGGAGCAAAGTACTCAAGACCGCAGACAAATATGGCAATGGCCATCAAACAAAGAGCTACCCGAAGCACAAGTTGCTGCCAGAATTTGATGAGGAAGCCATAGAGCCCTCACAGTCAAAAAATAAAGAGGCCGCCTGGCCGGATAGACGGCTAGATGACAGGCCAAAAGCGACAAGCGGCGCCGCACACAAGCCGACTTATGATCCTAGGAAAACGGACGGCCCAACTAGGTCCATGTACGGGCCAAAAAAGAGGGCCCCAGGAAGTAACACAACACGACAAGTGTTCAAAGACAGCGGCACACCCAAATACAGGGGCGCCGCACACCCGCTATGTTTTACCGATGAGGTGCTGGATCATGAATTTCAAGCAGGGTTCAAACCCATAAACATAGAGGCATACGACGGCACAACAGACCCCGGAGTCTAGATAGAAGATTACATACTACACATACACATGGCTAGAGGAGATGATCTCCACGCCATAAAATACCTACCCCTCAAGCTCAAAGGGCCAGCTCGGCATTGGCTCAAAAGCCTCCCAGAAAACACTGTTGGAAGTTGGGAAGAGCTTGAGGACGCGTTTAGAGCAAATTTTCAAGGGACTTATGTCCCCCCTCCGGATGTAGACGATCTGAGTCATATAACCCAACAGCCCGGAGAGTCAGCGCGCAAATTCTGGAACAGGTTCCTTACCAAAAAGAACCAAATAGTCGACTGTCCGGACGCGGAAGCCTTAGCAGCTTTTAAACACAACGTCCAAGATGAATGGCTCGCCAGACACCTCGGCCAAGAGAAGCCAAGAACAATGGCCGCGCTAACAAGCCTCATGACGCGCTTTTGCGCAGGAGAAGACAGCTGGCAAGCAAGATGCAGCACCAGCGACCCGAGTACATCCGAGATCAGAGATGGAAACGGAAAATCACGGCGCAGGAAAGATCAGCGCCGGAATAAAGAAAAAAGCCCAAAGGGCACGGTGGTCAACGCCGGATTCAAAAGCTCGCGGCCAAACAATAAAACACTGCCTCTTAAGTACAACAGCGACGAGCTATCAAATTTAAACAAAATTTTAGATCGGATATGTCAAATCCACAGTACCTCCGGAAGGCCTGCAAACCATACCAATCGAAATTGTTGGTTTTTTAAACAGTACGGCAGACTCAACGCCGGACATAAGGGGCTCGATGCGCCAAGCGAGGACAATGACGAACCCCACCAGCAGAGCACCGGAAGTCAAAAGACTTTCCCACAAGAAGTCAAAATAGTAAACTCGCTTCATGTGATAGTACGAAAAACCAACACGGCACTCGCTAAGACAAGTGTCGCACGGTCCACCCCAGCGGAACACCGAGATTGGATGTCAAAACCAATCACTTTCGACCATCTGGATTAGTCCAGAAGTATCCGGAATGCAGGATGGACTGCCCTGATATTGGATCCCATAATAGACGGACTGCAATTCACGCAGGTTTGATGGACGGCGGCAGTGACTCAAACCTGCTATATCCGGACACAATCCGCAAGTTGGGATAGACCCTACTACAATTCCGCATAGCCGCACTTCCTTCAAAGGAGTGGCGCCAGGCCCTTACGCCAGGTGCATAGGTTCATTATTACTAGAAGTTGTGTTCGGGTCACCTGACAACTTCCGGCGAGAAAAGCTAACCTTTCATGTCGCCCCATTTAAAAGTAGCTATCAAGCATCACTGGGACGGGAAGCTTTCGTCCGCTTCAATGCAATACCACATTACGCGTCTCTTACGCTTAAAATGCCCGGTCCACGTGGCATCATTTCATTAAAAGGTCGCCTGAGACCCCGGACACGGCTGGACGAGTCCGGAATAAATAAGCTAGGGGCTACCTAGCCGCACACCCCTTCACAAGGGTTTGTACATATAAGCCATAATGAGCTAGCATAGGCTCAACTTTATTAATCTATATTTCAATTTTTTATGCACTTTCTCGCACGATTTCTTTTCAAACTAAGTTCCTCTCTTTTTACAGATGAACAGCGTGCACACCCGTCCAGGATACGGCACAACGGAGACACAGGCGCAGACGTGCAGTAGGGACCCGTTGCAAGGACTCTTTTCAGACTAAGACCCTACATAAACCTTTATTACTGTCTCTTGTTGCTATAATCCCCTGGTTTCTCATTATAACCAGAGTGGAGACTGGCGTTTTGGCATCGGCCGCGCCAGAAGAACTTGCCCGTACCTGGACACAAGGGGCTTAGGGCATTGTTTTGCCCGCTATTGTAAAGACCGAACACCTTCGGGAGTGTTCGGCGTCTCGAGTTAGGCCTTATATGCATCATCTCTGAATCATGTCTTTGGTCAAATGTTGGGTTTGCCCGGCTCCTGTGTTTTGCTACCTTACGTTCCGTATCACCGGCTAACGCGGCACCAGGAGAACTACTGCGATTGTGCCCCAGTTCGGCTGGGCGAGCACCTCAGTAGAGAAAGCCGAAAACTGACTGTCATGATACAGAGAGAGACTGGTCAACCACTCGATCGACCATGGGAATGTTTAGAATTCCTCCGCTTTGACGAAGGGACGTTTCCCGGTCAGGCACATACGCGCCCCAAATTCGGAGAGCGCGGTGCCCCCAGGGGCTATGTCGTAGCCCCACCCTCGAACTCCATGGCTAAGTGAAAGTGATAAAGCATTATAGTCCGGTTGCCTCGTTTGCTATGCTACCACCTCCTTTACAGGACCGAGACATCGGATTAAGTGTGAAAACGCGCTATTTTTTGCGAACACCCCCGCACCTTGTGCGTGGGGGCTGAAGCCGACGACTGCCATCTTTCAGGTTATACACACGTATAAATGAACGGCCGCATAGGAGATATTCTATTACTTGAACGCACAAGTATAAAAGGCGCTTACATCATAAATATTGTTTTACATCATAAAAACATTCATTCGAACGTAATATTTTTTGAGCACTGCGACTCTATTACACGAGCACCACGCAGCACTTCACCAAAATAGTGCTCGGCGGGTAACCGATTATCGTCCGAACCCGGGGTCGCAACAGCGGTGGCATCCATCTCTGTCCAATGTGTCTTCACACGGGCGAGTGCCATCCGCGCACCCTCTATGCAGGCCGACCGCTTCATCGCCTTGATATGCGGCACCGCCCCAAGAAATTGTTGCAATAAGCCAAAGTAACTCTTCGGCTCGGGCCTATCCGGCCAGACATGGGTCACTATATCCGTCATAGCAAGCCCGGATAACCTATTTAGCTCAGCCCACTCGGCCAAACAGTCGGTCAGCGGAAGTGAACACTCCGGACTATGGAATTGAGACCAAAACAGCTCTTCCATCTTGTGATCTTTCTGGCTTCGAAAATGCACAACGGCATCCGCCGCACTCGCTGCTAAGTCCATATAAGGGTCCTCTGGACCCCACAGTTGGCCCAGCTGAGCATACTTTAGATCCGTAAACCTTCGGTGCAGCAGAAAAGGCTTGCCAGCTACAATATCTCCGGCCTGGCGCAGCTCTTCCTTTATAGCCCGCATTGCAGAGCGGGCATCCTTGGCTTCGGCGGTGGCCTTCCCCAGGTCTTCTTACCCCGCTAGGAGCTCCTTCCCAAGAGCCTCATTGCGGTCGGTAGCATCTTTTAACTTCACGGCCATTTCGGCCATCTCTTCCCTGCTCCGGCAGTGTGCGACCCTTTCGGCCGCTAACTCCTCGGCCGCCCTCGAGGCCGCCGCATTACTCCTTCTGGCCTGCTCCTTGGCTTGAGAAAGTTCGGCCCGAAGGCTCTCCACAGCAGCGGCACTATCTGCATTTCACACACATGTTGTAAGGAGCTGGCTTCGGCTCCCTTACCAAGTGACCGCACAGAAACACTTACCTTGCGACTCATCAAGTCGCCTGTTCACCAGCGTGATGTCCGCATCCGCAACAGTGAGTTGCCGCTTTAGTTCAGCAACTCCATCAGTCCGGCTGGCCCCGGATGACCCGCCACCTGCATTGGCACGGTGGGAATTTAAACCTGCAATTTTGATCCTCGGCACGCTGTCGATTTCGACAACCTACCGAGTCTCAGGGGCTACTATCTATACAGGGCGCATTCTATATGCAAAACTGTTAAAAGGTGTGTCATTTTTACGTACCTCAAACCCCGCCAGCAAACACCTGACGGCATTATGCAACCCGCCTTCGGTGGATGAAATCCTTTCAATCACCATGCTCATCAATGCGTGGTGATCTTCTGAGATAGACGCCTTCTTAAGCAGATCCTTCAGCCGTACACCAGTTGGTGTTGAACTATCCGGCTTTGCCAAACCAGGGGGCTCCCTCCGTGACGACACTTCAGGCTCGTCCGCCCTATCCGACGGCGCCCCGGACGGAGGCATCTCGCTCTCCATCATCTCCGGACGAAGGTCCCCCGAAGACGAGCTCATTTGCGAAGGACGGAGATCCGAACTACAAGGTAAAAACTTTAGTTATCCTCAGAAGCACAAATAGGGATGTCCCTTATGATAAAACTCCTTTCTTTCTACTTACGGCTCGTTGCAGGGATGATTCTTTAAGGGAGATTGTGCGGCCGGGGCCTCCCCGGACACAGGACCCTCTGGTGAAGATTTCTTCCCCCGTTTAGGGGCTTTTTCCCCCGGGTCCTCGGAGGCAGTCCTCTTCTCCCCTTGGAGGGAGGGATTCTCGATCCCCCCTCTTTCAAGAGCCTCCTTAGGCGAGGCAGTAGCTTTCCTGCTTTCCCCTTCGCCTTCCTCTGGAGGCGTAACCTCAAGCATCCGGACCAGCACGGGAACCGGCACGGTCTCGGGGAGGGGGCCGGACACCATATCAATTTTGCTTCCGCTATCCACTCCTGTTTAGAAGGAAGTTGGTCATAAGGCGAATCATCAAAAGGCAAACAAACGGTATGTCCGGACTTGGAACTACTTACTTGAGTATCCAGGCGATTGCAGCTTAGGCCAGCATCCTCGGTCAATTCCGGACGCGCCTCTTGCGATCCGAAGAATAATTTGTACATCTCCAGGGGTGTCATACCCATGAAGTGTTAAAGAATCCGTGGGCCCTCTGGATTGAATTCCCATAGCCGGAGAGGGCGGCGTTTGCAGGGCGGGACACGCCTAATCAACATAACCTGCATTACCACCACCATATCAACCTCCCTCGTTTGGAGATCTCGAATCCGGCCCTGCAGAAGGGGCACGTCCTTTGACGGCCCCCAGTTGAGCCCTTGGTTGATCCACGACATCAATCGTCGTGGAGGTCCCGGGCGGAATAAGGGTGGTGGCTTTTGTCTGCGGCCCCTCGGAACGGTAATATAGAACCACTCTTGCTGCCACGGGCCGAGGTCCTCTTGGAAGGAGCCAGCGGGCCATGGGGCATTGGCCCTCCTACTTATGGCCGCCCCGCCGCACTCCGCTTGACGCCCCCCGATCATCTTCGGCGCCACATTGAAGGTCTTCTGCCACAGGCCGAAGTGAGGGGTGACGCAGAGGAAGGCTTCGCAGACGACAATAAATGCGGAAATATGGAGGATGGACTCCGGAGCCAAATCGTGGAATTCCAACCCATAGTAAAACATGAGCCCTCTCACAAAAGGATCCATCGGGAAGCCTAAACCCCGACGGAGGTGGGATACAAAAACGACATACTCGCCGGGCTCGGGGATGGGGATGGCCTACCCTTCGGCAGGCAACCTGTGCGAAATCTCATAAGCCAGGTACTTGGCCTCCCGCAGCTTTAGCACGTCCTCCTCCGTCACATCCACCGGCCCTGGAGGTCGGAACCGGACATCGTTGAAAGTCCGAAGCGCTCGAATCTGGAGCTCTAGGTGCTGGAACTTGGAGCGGGGAGAGGATTCGATGGAGGATTGAAGAAAAGAAACGAGCCATGGTCCCGTTATAAAGAGGGAGAATACTGAGAGCCGTCTCCGTGACCGTTTGGGACTCGCCTTCGATAGAGGGGGCGTGGCAACGGGCACGGTTGGCTTGCCCACCTCCGTCTTGATGAGAATCCCAGATTAAGGGGGAACACGATCTCTGCTTCGACAAGACGTGCCAAGGAAACCGCTTCGCTAAATGCGCTGAGGTGGTAGAGTAAAAAACGATTCAAGTAATGGATTGGTAGTGGCGTGACGTCATGCCGCAAAAAACGTCAGCAGATTGAACTTGCGTATATATTATTCTCTCTATGGTGGAATGTGGAATTTATTTTGCAGAGCCGGACACTATCCTGATGTTCACAATCTTCTATCATTCGGAGGAGGAACCCGCCTTGCAATGCCAAGCAATATACGCGCCGGACTTATCGTCATTCAAGCCTGGTTCAGGGGCTACTAAGGGAGTCCTGGATTAGGGGGTGTCCGGATAGCCGGACTACCATCATCAGCCGAACTATCATCGGCCGGACTATCATCATCGACCGGACTCCAAGACTATGAAGATACAAGATTGAAGACTTCGTCCCGTATCCGGATGGGACTTTCCTTGGCGTGGAAGGCAAGCTTGGCGATACGGATACGTAGATCTCCTACCATTGTAACCGACTCTATGTAACCCTAGCCTCTCCGGTGTCTATATGAACCGGATGGCTCTAGTCCGTAGGACACAACAACAACCATTACAATCATACCATAGGCTAGCTTCTAGGGTTTAGCCTCCTTGATCTCGTGGTAGATCCACTCTTGTAAACATCCACAATATCAATATCAATCAAGCAGGACGTAGGGTTTTACCTCCATCAAGAGGGCCCGAACCTGGGTAAAACATCGTGTCCCTTGTCTCCTGTTACCATCCTCCTAGACGCACAGTTCGGGACCCCCTACCCGAGATCCGCCGGTTTTGACACCGACACTTATGTTGGTAGACAATTAAAGAATAACACTTTCGAGATAGGACGCGTGAGTGATTATATGGCTAGAGTTAAAGGTGAACTTAAACTCATTAGCAAATATGCGTCTACGGTTGCTACTCAAGCTGAGCAAGTACTTAAAGCTCAAAATGATTTGCTTGATGAATTAAATAATAAACCTGACTTTGTTGTTAGAGTGGCTACTAGAACTGGTAGAATGACTCAGGAACCTTTGTATCATGAAGGCCACCCTAAGAGAATCGAGCAAAATTCTCAGAGAAATAATTTAGAGGCACCTAGTTCTTCCAAAAAGAAGAAAAAGAAAAACGATAGCACTTTGCATGCTTCTAGTGAACCTGTTGTAGACACACCTGAGAATCCCAATGATATTTCTATTTCTGATGCTGAAACACAATCAGGTGATGAACATGAACCTAGTGATAATGTTAATGATAATGTTCATGTCGATGCTCAACCTAGCAAAAACAATGAAGTAGAGATTGAACCCGCTGTTGATCTTGATAACCCACAATCAAAGAATCAACGTTATGATAAGAGAGATTTTGTTGCTAGGAAGCACGGTAGAGAAAGAGAACCATGGGTTCAGAAACCCATGCCCTTTCCTCCTAAACCATCCAAGACAAAGGACGATGAGGATTTTGAGAACTTTGCTGAAATGATTAGACCTATTTTCTTACGTATGCGCTTAACTGATATGCTTAAAGTAAATTCTTATGCTAAGTATATGAAGGATATCATTACAAACAAAAGAAAGATACCGGAAGCTCAAATTTCCACCATGCTTGCTAATTACACTTAAGGGTGGAATACCAAAGAAACTTGGAGATCCGGGGGTACCAACTATACCATGCTCCATTAAAAGAAATTATGTCAAAACTGATTTATGTGATCTTGGAGCCGGTGTTAGTGTTATGCCTCTCTCTTTATATCGTATACTTGAATTGAATTAGTTGACACCTACTGAAATATCTTTGTGAATGGCTGATAAATCAACTGATATACCTGTCGGTATTTGTGAGGATGTGCCTGTTGTGGTTGCAAATGTCACTATCTTAATGGACTTTGTTATTCTTGATATTCCCGAGGATGATAGTATGTCGATTATCCTTGGTAGACCTTTTTTGAATACTGCAGGGGCTGTTATTGGTTGCAACAAAGGCAATGTCACTTTTCATGTTAATGGTAATGAGCATACGATACACTTTCCGAGGAAACAATCTCAAGTTTATAGCATCAATTCTATTGGAAAAGTTCCAACTATTATTATTGGAGGTTTTGAATTTCCTCTCCCTACTGTCAAGAAAAAGTATGATATTCTTATTGTTGGGGATTTTCATATCCCCGTTGAGGTAACTTAGTGTTATTTGAAATTTCTCCGGTTTCATGTTATTCGGAATGAGTTTGTTAACAAGACTTGATCAACCTTGTTAGTGGATTCATTTTGATGATCATGAGATGGATGAAACTAGAAGGCACAACCTTCTGTACCCTCTTTTTACTTTCTGTTATTTAGAATAAATAAAGCAAAAATAGTATTATCTGTCAGTTTTCTGAATTATCCGTGCAATAAAAAATATCTCGAAAATAAAAGTGCTCCAAATGCCCTACGAATTTAGTATGATTTTTTATGAAATATTGGATGATTTTAGGCACTGAAATCACTGCAGGAGGGGTAAGCACCAGGCCACGAGAGTGGAGGGTGCGCCCACCCCCCTGGGCGCGCCCTGTCTCGTGGGCCCCTAGTGGCCCCAATCCACTTATGCCAGCACCCACACACTCCATCTTCTTCCCAAAAAAATCCCCATCCAGCTAAAGCACGAGTTCTAGCTCATTTTGCTGCGATTTTCGGTCTCCTTGCTCAAAGCTCCATTCACAAAACTGCTTTGGAAGATTGTTTCTTGGTATGTGACTCCTCCATTGGTCCAATTAGTTTTTGTTCTAGTGCTTTATTCATTGCAAATTTTTGCTGCATAGGTGACCCTGTTCTTGAGCTTGCATGTCAATATTATGAGGTCCCAAGTAGTTCTAATGCATGATATAGGCTCTAGGCACTTGTAGGAGTAGTTGCTATCAATCTTGTTTAGTTTTATTCACTTTTATTTTGAAGTTACTAAAATTTCAGAAATTTTTCAGAAAAAGAATTATGTCTAGGAGAATGTACCAAGGTGGTTCCTCAGTAAAGAAAGGACCTAGGATTGCTATACGTGAGCAAGACCTTGAACTACCGAGGGACGCAGAAGTACGAGCTTGTGAGTGGCCATCCGACGATTTTATGGTCGAAGTAGGCTTTAAGGAGGAATTTGACATGTATGTGCGTAATGCCGATCTGGAGGACTTCTTACAAGATAAGTGTCCTCAGTACTATCAATTTTCTGATTCATTTGTGTGAAGGTTTAAATATAAATGTACATGTAATTCTCCGTGTGTCCTATTTGATATCTATGATACATCTTATACCATGGACTTAGAGGATTTTACAATTGCTTGCAAACTTCCATAGTGGGGCAATATTAATGATCGCCACAAATATGAATTTAGAGATTTCCTTTCTTGTATCACTGTGGGAGAATCAAGGGACATAACACAAGCTACCATAGGGAGCATTAATTTTCCTGCTATACATTATTTTGCTCTTTTCATTGGTAGATGCATTAACGGTAAAGATGAAGCATGTCATATGTGTGTCCCTGATCTTTGTCTCCTCAAGAGTGCTGTGTTAGGTTGTAAAGGTTATAACTTGGGGGCAATAGTTGCACGTAGGTTGCATAGTAATGGTAGAGCTGGAGATTTATTTGGAGGAATTTATGCGACCCGTGTGGCAAATTATCTTGGTATAGCCCCACGAGAGGGGGATATGATGTTGCCTCCTGCTTATTTAGATTATGATGCTATGGTCCATCATCATTTTCTTAAGAGGAATGAACAATTCCTCCAATATGGACTAATCTTTGACAGACGTAGCGCTGTCCATGTTACTCTTCCTGCTCCCTTCATTTTTGATTACCAGGCAAAAGGAAGATATGTTGTTACCAGGGAGGAAGCAGCTGAACACGAGGGGAGAGCAAAGGCGGCTCCCCAACATGCCGCAGCTCATGAGGCATTTGCTGATGCATCTCAGTACGACCCCAGTTACAACTACGGATATCAGCCAGGCTATCCTTGGCATTAGACCAACTTAGGCCAAAAGCCTAAGCTTGAGGGAGTACGTATTTCTCACCGACTTTACATTCACGTTCACACACCATTCTAGTCGTCGGTGCTCATACTCTTTCATTGTATTATCCATGTTAGTTTAATTTTCCTTTTCTAGTTTTCTTCTTGTGTGTTTGATAAACCTTAAGAAAAACCAAAAAAATTAGTTAGTTTATTTTCCATGCTTGTAGTAGAATTAAAATGAAAACCCAAAAAGATTTCTCCTTCTTCTTCTTATTGTTGGGAGCTTTCCCGTGTAAATAGTTTTATTTTCTTTTCTTTCCTTTGGGGGTCGAGAGTAGAAGATCATATTAAAAATGTTTAGTGGCTCTCATATGCAGGATTGTTTATTTAACTTAGAGCACATATTACTTTGTCTCCTCTCTTGAGTTGAATGCTTGCAGATTCCAGGTTAGTCCAATGCACGTGCATTATTATTATTATACACATCGTTCGGTCGTCCAAGTGAAAGGCAATAATGACGATATATGATGGACTGATTGAGATGAGAAAAGCTGGTATGAACTCGACCTCTCTTGTTTTTGTAAATATGATGAGCTCATCGTTCCTGATTCAACTTATTATGAAGTAAACATATTTGCAATGACATTTAGAGATTATAGTTGCTTGTGCCATGCTTGATTAGCTATGAGTTATAATGGTTTCACCTTGCGTGCCAACATGCTATTAATGATTATGATGTTGTATGATGGGATGGTATCCTTCTTTGAATAAATTGAGTGACTCGACTTGGCACATGTTCACCCATGTAGTTGAAACAAATCAACATAGCCTTCATGATATTTATGTTCATGGTGGATTATATCCTACTCATGTTTGTACTCTGTGTGAATTAATTTTAATGCATGTTTATGACTATTGTCGCTCTCTCAGTTGGTCGCTTCCCAGTCTTTTGCTAGCCTTCGCCTGTACTAAGTGGGAATACTACTTGCGCATCCAAACTCCTAAACCCCAAAGTTATTCCAATGAGTCCACCATACCTTCCTATATGCGGTATTTACCTGCCATTTCAAGTAAATTTGTATGTGCCAAACTCCAAACCTTCAAATGAAATTTTGTTTTGTATGCTCGAGTAGCTCATGTTTCGACTAGGGCTGCCTATATCTTCCATGCTAGGTGGGTTATTCTCAAGAGGAGTGGACTCCGCTCCTCATTCACGAGAAAGGGCCGGTAACCGAGATGCCCAGTCCCATGATCCAAAAAGATCAAAGCAAATCAATATAATTAAACAAAACTCCCCCAGGGCTGTTGTTAGTTGGAGGCACTCGTTGTTTCGAGCAAGCCATGGATTGATGCTTGTTGGTAGTGGGGGAGTATAAACTTTTACCATTCTGTTTGGGAACTGCCTATAATGCATGTAGTATGGAAGATACAGCCATCTCATAGTTGTTGCATTGACAGTGAAAGTATGCCGCTCAAAATGTTATTCAATCTCTATTTTATAATCGAGCTCTGGCACCTCTACAAATCCCTGCTTCCTTCTGCGAAGGGCCTATCTATTTACTTTTATGTTGAGTCATCACCTTCTTATTAAAAAGCACCCGCTGGAGAGCACACTTTCATTTGCATTCATTACTATTGGTTTATATTGGGTATGACTTGACTGGATCTCTTTTACCATGAATTACAATATTTAGTCAGTCCTTGATCTTTAAAGGTGCTCTACATTTATGTTTTGAGGTCTCAGAAAGGGCTAGCGAGATACCATTTTGTTATATCATGTTATGATTGTTTTGAGAAAGTGTTGTCATCCGAGTTTTATTATTATGGCTTGCTAGCTGATTATGCCATTGATATGAGTAATTGTGAGACCGAGATGTTATTGTGTGTATGGTTAGTTCATAATATTTGCTAAAACCTGGATGCTGGCTTTGCATGTTTACAACAACAAGAGCAAACAGAGTTTGTAAAAGTTTTTCTTTATCACTTTCAGTTTATCAACTGAATTGCTTGAGGACAAGCAAATGTTTAAGCTTGGGGGAGTTGATACGTCTCTAACGTATCTACTTTTCGAAACACTTTTGCCCTTGTTTTGGACTCTAACTTGCATGATTTGAATGAAACTAACCCGGACTGACGTTGTTTTCAGCAGAACTGCCATGATGTTGTTTTATATGTAGAAAACAAAAGTTCTCGGAATGTCCTGAAAATCCTTGGAGGCAAGTTTTGGAAAATATAAAAAATACTGGCGAAAGAATCAAGACCAAGGGGCCCACACCTTGTCCACGAGGGTGGGGGGTGCGCCCACCCCCCTGGGCGCGCCCCCCTATCTCGTGGGCCCCCTGAGGCTCCGCCGACCTCAACTCCAACTCTATATATTCCGTCTCGCGGAGAAAAAAATCAGAGAGGAAGTTTTATCGTGTTTTACGATACGGAGCCGCCACCAAGCCCTAATCTCTCTCGGGAGGGCTGATCTGGAGTCCGTTCGGGGCTCCAGAGAGGGGGATTCGTCGTCGTCGTCATCATCAACCATCCTCCATCACCAATTTCATGATGCTCACCGCTGTGCGTGAGTAATTCCATCGTCGGCTTGCTGGACGGTGATGGGCTGGATGAGATTTACCATGTAATCAAGTTAGTTTTGTTAGGGTTTGATCCCTAGTATCCATTATGTTCTGAGATTGATGTTGCTATGTCTTTGCTATGCTTAATGCTTGTCACTAGGGCCCGAGTGCCATTATTTCAGATCCGAACCTATTATGTTTTCATGAATATATGTGTGTTCTTGATCCTATCTTACAAGTATTTTATCACCCATTATGTGTTATGATCCGACAATCCCGAAGTGACAATAATCGGGACACTTCTCGGTGATGACCGTAGTTTGAGGAGTACATGTATTCACTATGTGCTAATGCTTTGTTCCGGTTCTCTATTAAAAGGAGGCCTTAATATCCCTTAGTTTCCACTAGGACCCCGCTGCCACGGGAGGGTAGGACAAAAGATGTCATGCAAGTTCTTTTCCATAAGCACGTATGACTATATTCGGAATACATGCCTACATTACATTGATGAATTGGAGCTAGTGTTGTGTCATCCTATGTTATAGCTATTACATGAGGAATCGCATCTGACATAATCATCCATCACCGATCTAATGCCTACGAGCTTTTCACATATTGTGCTTCGCTTATTTACTTTTCCGTTGCTATTGTTACAGTTACTACAAAACCCAAAAATATTACTTTTGCCACTGTTACCTTTATTATCATACTACTTTGCTACTAAATACTTTGCTGCAGATACTAAGTTATCCAGGTGTGGTTGAATTGACAACTCAACTGCTAATACTCAATAATATTCTTTAGCTCCCCTTGTATCGAATCAATAAATTTGGGTTGAATACTCTATCCTCGAAAGCTGTTGCGATCCCCTACACTTGTGGGTTATCAGGGGGCACCTCTAGACACACAAGTTGATCTGTTGATCTCTCCCAGCCATGTGCGGTGCCCCCCTCCACCATATTCCACGTCGGTAATATCATAGTGGTGCTTAGGTGAAGCCCTGCGTCGATAGCATCATCGACACCGTCATCACGCCGTCGTGCTGACGGAACTCTCCCGCAAAGCTCTGCCGGATCGGAGTTCGTGGGACGTCATCGAGCTGAACGTGTGCTGAACTTGGAGGTGCGGTACATTCGGTACTTGATCGGCCGGATCATGAAGACGTACGACTACATCAACCGCGTTGTGCTAACGCTTCCGCTTTCGGTCTACAAGGGTACGTGGACAACACTCTCCCCTCTCGTTGTTATACATCACCATGATCTTGCGTGTGCATAGGAATTTTTTTTGAAATTACTATGCTCCCCAACAGCACCACCGTATGTCGGTCGCCACTACCATGCCCCGTGCCAAGCATGGCATCCTCGCTGGCTTCCACGCCCCGCATTGTGCCTTGCCATGCGAGGAGGACAAGATCCCCACCAACGCTGACGCCAGTCGGGCTTTGCCCGGCAACTCCTCCAAATGGCGGCGACGAGGGGCCATGGAAAGAGGGCACTGGAGGGTGGCAGCTAATATCCTCCCGGCCTCTTGCGACGGGTCGAGGAGCCACATTCAAGACCTCCTTGAACCCTTTTGACAAGTTAATTTGTTTGGGTGTGGGATTTGTAGCCTTCTAACACTATAATTTAACAACTTATAAATTATAAAAATAGCTAAGCTAAGGGAGACTCTAGGCATATACAGATAAGGACACCAACACCACATCCAACATCATGATATCATTTACAATCAAATAATGAATTAGTTTATCTTTCCTCATCACCATCATTTTAATTTTTCTCTTTGTCATTCACATGTGTGAATCCCTATAGGAAAATGCACAACAGTATGTGAATGTGTGCTACTCATGTTCATAACCAGATATTTTCCATAGAAAAAAACAAATTCCAAATCTCTCAAGCTATATTCAAAAGATCTTCTTACCTTTTGCACCATTTCAGCACGTTAGCACATCAAACTACACAGCCATCTTATGTATTGTGCAACATTTCACCTTCATCAGAACCACCAGGAGCGGTTGTGCCTAGAAGCATAAGAAGTCAGGCAATTAACAACAGTTCCAAAGAAAGACAAATCACTAAGTGAAGGCAAGGAAGTGTGAGTTAGACAAACATGCTGACAAATACAACTTGAGAAAAATAACTCACTTTTGCAAATCACATATTATAGATAATCCATAGCTCACTTTTGATACTAGCAATAAACAAGCAAAGCTACATCTATTGTAAATGCAAGGAATATTCCTGGAAGCAGTATACTTGGCTACTCCCTCCGTAAAGAAACTTCGTAAAGTAGTTATCTAAACGCTCTTACATTTCTTTACGGAGGCTTCATAATGCAATATTTAACCGATAAGAAGATCCAAGGCATGGTCTAGAATTTATCACATGTAAAACTTGCCCCTTAAAGAATATAAGTAGCTTTGAGATTTCAAACTTGTCAACTAATTTAGTAATTGACATCTGATTATACATATTTACTCATTTAACAATTGACTTGGATCTCCCAAGAATGAAAACACAACAACATTGCCTGATAACATAGGACACAGTATGGCCGTAAATTAAGTTTGACTATCAAACAGAGGTACAATTGCTAAATAAGATAAAGATGTCAGTTACTTAAGAAGCACAATGAAGAGTATGAGAAACCATGCATCAAATACATACAACTGGATTGGATTACTCCTGTCACCTGGTTTATAGAAACTTGTGAAAGGATGGCAGGAAGAGATAGGCCAGGCTTCATAAAGTCTCTTGGATTGCATTGACTTGAGGTAAACCATGTAGACATTGGCATCCACATATATAAATATTACATTGTCATCCTCAGCATAGCCCACTATAATTTCCATCCTCCTTCTCCTAGACCCAATCTGAGGAGGGAGCCCAAGTATTATGCATTTCAAAGGTGGGAATTTAAGAGAGAATTAACTGGCCCTATTTGATTGCTGGGACTACGCAGATGAATAAACATCTTTCAACGCCAAACGCCTCCCCTCATGGACGTACCCAACTAACGAAATGTTTTTCCGTGTCAATTCCCAATCCCCAGTTAAATTACGAGGGTCCTCTAGGGAAGATATTTGAAGGAGTTGGGCCTCCTAATTTCCCTTCATCTTCCCTCCTTAATTCCCATGTCCCCAAGTCAGTCAAAGAATTTAAAGTCTCACTTACCTTAAACTCCCATTCCTTGTCTCCAACTACCCCACCAAACACGCTGTAAAACCCAAATCCACACTAGTCAATAGGGCGCTGGACTAACCAGCCAACGCCGCACGATGCTTCGCCCCCAAATCCACGAGACCGAGGAGGGATCCGCAATGACCTACCTGCCTGGTGACAACGATCTCCTCCAGGATATCCTCCTTCGCCTCCCACCGTGTACGTCCTACTGCGTGCATCTGTCGTCTGCAGGAGCTGGTGGGGCCTCGTCACCGACCCAATTTCCTCAGCTGCTTCTGTGCCCACCATCGGAAGTTGCCCCTCATCGACGTCTTCGATGCCTGCAGCCATGATAGGGTCGTTTTTAGGGCCCTCGTGTGCCGTTTGACCGCATCCCCTCTCGACGCTTCGAGTTGCGATGTTACGACGTCGAAAATTACACCTGCTGCAGGCCCCAACTGCTCGGGTGCCACCATGGCCACGTCCTCCTCATGGACTATGAGCGCACAAAACTCGTTGTGTGCGCACCTGGTGTTTGGAATAACCCGTGGCGAGTCTGGCGAGCTGGTGCACGCGAGCGTGTGCGGTGGGCGCGTCGGACTCGGGCCAGGGCAAGGTTGGGTGCGTGCGTGCGTGTGTGCCCAAGTGTAGGCGTGCGTATGTGTGTCAGCGCGTGTGTGCGTTGGGTAGCTAGCGAGGGATCGGGAGGAGTGGACCGCGTCGGGTGCGTGCGTGGCCGTGGCGATCGCGTGCATGCACGATCGGAGTGCGCGAGCCAGTGCGCGCGCGGGATGTGGCGAGTGGCAAGTGGGAGCGTACGTGCGCGGCCCGACATGTCGGAGCTCGCGGGTATAAAGTCCACTCCCTCCCGTGTAATCGCTGAGGCAATCGAGTTCGAGTTCGAGGTGAAAAACAGAAAAACCCATACGTGCGGGGGGGGCGTTCGAGCGCCGGCAAATCTTCTGTGTTCTTTTTCCTCCCCTCCGGTCGTGTCTCCGGTGATCACCGTCGAGTGCCGCAGGCCGTGGCACCAACATTTGGTATTAGAGCGAGGCGACGAGGCGTGGTGAGGGAGCTCGCCGAAGGTCATGGCATTGGTTCCACACGGCGGCGGAGGCAGCGCGGGCGGATCGGTGGCTATGGGGATGCCGGTGCTTGCACCGGACGGCTACACCGTGTGGGCGATCAAGGCACAGGCGATCCTTGATGCCCACACGCTGTGGGAGGCGGTGGCGCCGGCGGGCAACGCGACGGTGAACGCCAAGAAGTGCAAGACGGCGCGGGCGCTTCTCCTGTCAGGGCTGCCGGAGGATGTGCTGCTCTCGGTGGCGACGAAAGCCACCGCCAGAGAGGTATGGGACTCTCTGAAGGCGCGCTTCGTCGGCGCCGAGCGGGTGCGCGCGGTGAGGAGGGCGACGCTGCGCGGTGAGCTGGATCGGCTCAAGATGGAGGATGGCGAGTCCCTGTACGCGGACGGCTTGCGGGCATGGCGGCGCGGTTCGCGGGGCTGGGGGAGACACTGGGCGAGACGGAGCTGGTGAAGAAGCTCCTGGACCCCGTGCCGGACCGCCTCTTCCCCGTCGTCGCCGGCAGCGAACAGTTCTGCGCGCTGGAGGAGCTGACGTACGACGAGGCGCTCGGGAGGTCGCGGGCCTTCGACGAGCGGGTGCAGCGACGAGCGCCCGGACGGCCAACTGATATACACGGCGGCGCAGTGGCGGGCGCGGGAGCGGTGTCAAGGGGGAGCTCGGGACGACGACGAGGACGCGCGCAGCATGGCGACGCGGGACGGCGGCAACAGGCGTGGCCGCTGCTACAAGTGCGCCGAACGCGGCCATTTCAAACGCGATTTCCCGGAGATGCGGAAGGCACCGGCGGCGGAGCGGGTGCTGTTGGCGGACGCCGACACCGAGGACAACGGCCTCCTCTAGGCCACGGATTAGGGGGAGTGTGTTGGGAATAACTCGTGGCGAGTCTGGCGAGCTGGTGCGCGCGAGCGTGTGCGGTGGGCGCGTCGGACTCGGGCCAGGGCAAGGTTGGGTGCGTGCGTGCGTGCCCAAGTGTAGGCGTGCGTATGTGTGTCAGTGCGTGTGTGCGCTGGGTAGCTAGCGAGGGATCGGGAGGAGTGGACCGCGTCGGGTGCGTGCGTGGCCGCGGCGATCACGTGCATGCGCGATCGGAGTGCGCGAGCCGGTGCGCGCGCGGGATGTGGCGAGTGGCAAGTGGGAGCGTACGTGCGCGGCCCGGCATGTCAGAGCTCGCGGGTATAAAGTCCACTCCCTCCCCGTGTAACCGCTGAGGCAATCGAGTTCG
>NC_041385.1:56893659-56923405 GCF_002162155.2 Triticum dicoccoides
GCGCCGGCAAATTTTTCTTCGTCCCCTCCGGTTGTGTCTCCGGTGATCACCGTCGAGTGCCGCAGGCCGTGGCACCAACACCTGGTTGGCGAGGAGCGCCACATCCCTATTCTTGGGCTTCATGAGGGGCTTCCTCAACGGTGCACATATCAGTGTTGCAGGCGATCTTGGCCACATGCATGGTGACTACCGCTCGAGCCCTTTTAAGGTGGTCTTGTTGTCGAGAAAGGATAATCAACCAACCTCCTGTGTTTACTCATCGGAGACTGTCACATGGGACAATCATATCTCAACAACAGCTCCATCTGAGCTTGTTTATGCTAATCCCAGGTGTCCTTGTTGATGATGTCCTTTACTGGTTACCTAGGTTTGTAGATTCCGGCTTTCCCTTATTAAATCTGGATGGGGTCACAGACGACATAATTGAGTTTGATTTGGATAGACATAGTCTAGCTGTTATCAAGGGGCTTGCTGGTTTGAATGAATCCCTGGCCATCAGATCATCCGGGAAAAGTATGTTGTCGGTCTTGCAACATTTTCTCAGGGTAGAGTCGAAATGTGGCAGCGGAAGGTTAGTTGTCATGGTGATGCCACATGGTTGCTGCAAAAGACCGTTGGAATGCATACTATTCATGGGATAACTCGGAATGGAAGTTCGATAAAACTAGGGGGGTATGATGAGGATAATGGTGTAATGTTTTTATATGCGGCCGGCTATGTCTACATGGTTCCACTGATGTGAATGCAACGGGCCAAGAAACTTTATCGAAGCCATTCTACCAATAAATGTCAACCTTTCACAAGTTTCTGTGCACCTCGTGATTGCTCTTCTTTAGTCCTTGTATGGTGGTAATAAACAAATTTGGTGCGAACCTGTGGTTAAGATGGTTAGATGGACAGTGGTATCCCCAACCCACCAGGTGACTTGCCAGTCTCTCGGAGGTGCTCATAGGGGTAGGGTGTGCGTGTGCGCGTTCATAGGGGCGAGTGTATGCGCGCGTATATGAGCGCTTGTGTCTGTACTGATGCTAAAAAAACAAATTTGGTAATATTTTATATATGGTTGATGGACCACTACATTGGAAGCCTTGGTTGTGAGAGAGGCACTTTCCTGGCGGATAAGGCCAACTCCACTGCGCGACCCCATCCTGTCCACGCGCGTCCGTTTGGGGTAAAACGGACGAACCAGACGGACCAGCGCGGGGGCGCAAATGGACTTTTGTCCGTTTTCTGTCCGCTTTCGACCCATTCCCGGCCCAAGTTTGCGCCGCTTTTGGGGTGAAACGGACAGCACGCGGACGCGGGGGCCATCTGCGCGTGTCCTCCCCTGGCCGGCCCGTCGGTGGCACAGGGACGTCTTTTTCTATCCGCCCCCTCCCTCCCTCCGGCCGCACCCCCTCTACTCTTCTCTGCTCTTCCCGACTATTCCCTTCGCCGCTGCCATTGCAGTCGTGCAGCTCGGACGCGCGCTCGCCCTGCCCCTTCGCATCGACGCCCCCGAGCTACCCAACCACGACCACCTGGTTTGCGCACTCGCCGGCCGGATTTGGGGCAGATCCGATCGGTCTTGAGCTCGCCAGGCTGTGGGAGGTCACGCCGCGCCATGGACTGGCCGGGCACCTGGCCGGAAGGCCCTGGCAGGGCCTCAAGGCCACATGCAGGCAGTGGCTCCTCCTCTAGCCACTCGGATTTGCACCGTCGGTGGTCCGCCGGCAGATACATGAATGGCGGTCGGCCGGGCACCTGGCCGGAAGGCCCTGGCAGGGCCTCAAGGCCACATGCAGGCAGTGGCTCCTCCTCTAGCCACTCGGATTTGCACCGTCGGTGGTTCGCCGGCAGATACATGAATGGCGGTCGGCCGGGCTCGGTGCTAGCCCAAAAGCTCGTCGGCGCACCGTTGCCACTCATTAAGTGCGGCCACTGCCCAAAGAAAGTCGTACGTCGCGTGTCTACAACGCCGGAACATCCCGGATGGGTGTTCATCAAGTGCTTAAACGATGGGGTATGTGCTCTTTGTAGCTTCGGTTTGTGCTCAAGATTTGACTAGTTGTGCTAACTTCAAATTTTATTGTGTAGCATGGATGCAAGTTTTGTTATTGGGAAGAAGAGTACATCAATATATTGATAGAGCGCAATTTAGTAGATGTTCGTGCACTTTTAGATAGCATAGAGGCTGTAGATGAGACAAGTGCACTTGTTGCTAGATTAGAGGCTAGACACGAGACTAAGTGTGAGGAAGCAACATCGACTTCTTTAGACTCGAAGAAGAAAGAAGCACGCAAGATCGAGCCTCCGCCGCAGATCAACAATGAGTGCATCGAGAAGGCACTAATCCAACTTACAAGAGCAGTTATGGAAGTTGGATATCTTCTAAAATGTATTCGTGTGCTTCTTGTTTTCTTTGGGCTTGCTTTTCTAGTCAAAATTTGGTGATGTATTCCCATGTATCAAAAATGAATGATGAAAAAAGTTAAGAGCTTGCAAAGAAAAATGTACGCGGACAGGATGCGGCCGGGATGCGTCCGCGCGTTGGATGCACGGCCACCACATCCCAGAAACTGTCCGGACACGACCCCATTGCCCTACCCAAACGGACAGAATCCAGGGAAAACGGACGTCCGTTTGGGGCCACGCGGTGGAGTTGGCCTAACCTCTATATTCAGAGAATAACAATGGCCACGGATTGCAAGGTGGTGATTGATGCCGCAAGGGAGTGCACCTTCTTATGGTGCAGTGATATGAAATAATATTGCGTTCTTCAGTTTTCGTTTATTGTAATTTTTGTCATGAGTTTAGGACTTCGAATGTTGAGGCCCATAGTCTTGCAAAACATGCACTATCTTTAGTAGTTGGCCACCATGTTTGGTTAGGTCATCCCAGAAACCTTGTCTTCGTCCCGGAAGTCAGTGATAATAAAGCTTTGCATGTTTGCCCTATAAAAAAACCTCTACCACCAAGAACATCTCAAGAATAGCATGAACTGCACAGTTCTACAATGTTTTGAACTGAAAGTTATATCATTTCTTGCATTCTTCCAAATACTACAAGATAATTAGCCAGGCGAGGGGAAAAGAGTTTTGGGCATCATAATTATTGGTTATCTCTTTAACGGTGGCTTGGAGTTGACTGAGGAGAAAGTCAGTTCTACTATGGAAGGCGGTAAGGGTGAGGCAAACTAATCTGAACAAGAGAAGTCACAGGCAAAAAAAAAGTGAACATCATCTTCCAAATGGCTGCATCGTCTACAAACAGACTTAAATGGTTTGAGTTTAGACTTTAGAGGAAACTGTAAGTGCAGAAGGTAGGGCATAATGTTGAAGCAGCCTCCAAGCAACAGCTTCCACTCTGAAGTACAACCATTGATTGCTGACCGGTTTAAAACTGCGATACACACTCTTAATAGTGCAAGCAGCAGCCCTTGACTACTTCACCTACAGAAAACAAAATTGCTAATCTGTTAGTAAATGTAGATACATGCAGAACCTGATATTCCTATGCAGCATACATGGTTATAAAAAGCCTGTGAGCAAGGTGTGTGTGCAAGCTCGTAAAACGTAACTTATATCATACTCTTCACTATATCTCCTAGGTTTACAAATGACAGCGAAGTACACCGAAGCCTTTTGACAATGTAAATTATTGAGGCGGGATAGTTGAATGCTGCTAATGTCGTGGTTTCAGCTAGCTGACTCTGAAACAACTAAACCAAGGGACAACTCTAGGCATGACCAAACAGGCACAAGCAGGTAATATTAAGGGACAACTCTTCCTCCTGAGATAGAAGAGGAAGAAGTAAGCAGAATGCCGAGTATGAGACTCAAGCTAAGTTTGTAATGTTCTCACTGCTCACAGGCTTTCCCATATATGGTGTGGATTCACATGCCAATACAGGAAGGTGAAGGTGCTGATATCAAGATGGGCGAAGTGGTCAAATGAAGACATGGAATACTTTGAAGGCGTTCACTAGATAATGTAAAGAAGTTTTACATTTTCCAAAATTATAGGCTTTGAAAATCTCATTCTGATTTGTTTTATATGTTCATGATGCACAAATATGTATTTGGACAAAATGGTTATTCGGCACAGTAGTGCCATCTGCAGATCAAACCTGCATAAAAAATATAAAATGATTGCAGATGACGAACATGAAGATGATGGTTTGGAATGAACCAGTAACAAAGAAACCCAAGGGACCAGGCTCTGATTTAAGGTCAAAGATTGGGCGGAAGTCTAGAAATGTTATCACTGGGGTAAATCACTCGTTTCAGCAGAATGTTCTTGATGTCATGATACACCGTGTTGCCTAACATAGATAAAAATCAAACACATCTTATTAGTTTTCACCAACTAGTAGTGGGGAATCAGTATTATGCTTTTCTTTTTATCTACATTGTTCTACAATGGAGAAGCTTCCCCAAAGCATGCATTTGGGGCATAGTATTAGCTTTTCTTTTCAAAATGCTACTATTGTCTTGCTTTCAGCTAGCTGACTCTGAAACAGCAAAACCAAGGGAGAACTCTAGGCATGACCACAGGCACAAGCAGGTAATATTAACAGCAACAACACTATGTGCAACATCTGGGTATCATTTACGACCCAAAAGGGATAGTCATTTTTCCTTGGCGTCACCATCCTTTAAAATTTGTGTGTGTGCTATTGACATGCAGGAATACCTATAGCTGAATGGGCACTACTTTGTGGGATGCAGGCTGCCTGTATAAGCAGCTAGATATTTTCCATACAAAAAAACCAAACAGTCCAGATCTCACAAACTATATCCTGAAGATGTTGTTACCTTTAATACCATTCCAGCATATTACCACATGAGACCAGACAGCCATCCTACATATCTTGCAGCATTTCAGCTCCATCGCGTCCACCAGGAATGGCTACACCCAGATGCATAACAAGTCAGGCAATAAATAAATAAAAGCTACAATGAAAAGACATATGGATAGGAGAAGGCAATAGTGAATCAATTACATAGATAAACCAACAAACATAACTTCAGAAAAACACCGTTTTAGCTCTCATAGTTTTTTATAGATATTTTATAGCCTACTTTTCATGCTAACCACATATAAACAGATCACATCTGTTTTAAAATGTGAAGACCATTCCTTAGAACAGTAATATTGAGCTACATCATAATGAAAGCTTTAGCTCATAAGAACAAATGCCTAGAATTTATCCAACATATCAAGCATACAAAAATCAAAACATGCCAAAACTAATAAATTCTAGAAACGACAGTGATTTTGGTGTTCAGCTGTAAATGAATCTAGCCTACTAGAGACAAGAGATCCAATTTATTTGTGTGTGGTACAAGTGTACTTGTCACTTACAGCAGGGGCCTTCAACAAGTGACCAAAAAACAATTATTTCAGGAAGTATAGATTCAAGAAAAGTTATTGTTATGGAGATAACATTTATAGCAAGATCAGAACAGATAGTACTGAGACAGAAGAGTATAAGTAGCTTAGAGGACCCAAACACACCAACTGAGTTACTCGTTTGGTATCTGTGAAGAGCAAAGCCATAAAAACACACTACAGCTACAAGTTTGTCTAACTAGTAAAGGAATTAATGGACAATGGGGAAGCACAACAAAGGGAGTAGAACATTATTAGATTTGGGTACTACCACAACACAAGGACTAAGGATGAGCAGTCACCTGGTGCATAGAAACTTGTGAAAGGATGAATGTCATCAGCATAACTTGCATAATTGCTTTGATAATGTTTCATGGATTGCATTGACATAACTTGAACCATGTAGACATTGTAGTCCAGAAATAAAAACATTACACCATTATCCTCATCATACCCAAGTATTTTGACCCCTCTCACCGATCCTTCAACCTGAGGAGGGATCCCAAGAACAGTATGTATTTCAACGGTCTTGTGCAGGAACCATGTAGCACCACCGAAACAACTGACCTTCCTCTGCCACATTTCGAATCTACCATGAGAGAATATGGCAATACCAACATCACCATCCTCGGTTTGGATTATCTGATGCGTGGTGGAATGATTAAGATCTGGAGGCCCCTTGATCACAGCAAGACTCTGCCTATCCAAATCAAACTCAATTATGTCGTCTGCGAGCTCATCCAAATTCAAAAAATTTGATTCAGCATCGACACTCTGAGACGACCAGTAAATGGCATTGCCAACAAGGATCCCAGGATTACAATAAACAAACACACATCGATCTGTTGTTGAGATGTGATTTTCCCATAGGCCAGTCGCCGAGGAGTATACACAAGCGATGGGTGGAGTACCGTCTTTGTAGCCTTGGCACGGGGACATCAAGACCAGAGTAAAGGGGCTAGAGTGGCAGCTGCCGTGTGTATGGCGTGGGTCGGCGGCAGCGCAGAGCACAGTCCCATATAGGTAGACTAACCCCGTGAACACTGGTGGAGCTTCGATGCGGCGATGCTCGCTGGTGATGGGATCCAACACAATGACCGTCCTCCTGGACCTGAGGAGGACGCGACCGTGGCGGCACCCGAGCAGGTTGAACTTCCGGAAGCCGCGGACGTGATGTCGTACGTCGAAGCGCTCGGGAGGGATGCGGTCGGGATGGTCCAGGACGGGAGTGAACACAATGTCGTAGTCATCTCTCTCAAAGACGCCGAGTATGGGCGGCTTGCGGTGGTGGGCAGAGAAGCTGCGGAGGAAGCGGGGGTCGGTGGTGACGCGTCGCCAGCGTTTGCAGACGGCGGAGGCGCGCGGGAGGGAGTACGGCTGAGACGGGAGGCGCAGGAGGATCTCCCGGAGCATATCGTCGTTGTCCGACAGGGAGGCAGGCTTCCCCGGCGAGTTGCCGCGGCGGCGGCGGCGGCGAAGGCGGCTGTGGCGGATCTCACCAGCGCCCTCCTCCCTCGTGCTGCGGCGGCCGGTCGCTCCGGTGCCGTCCTCACCCACACGGATTTGGGGGTTGAGCCGCGAGCTGCGTCGGCGGGTAACTCCGGCGTCCTCCCCACTCACGGGGATTTGGGGGTGGAGCCGCGGGCTGCGGCGGAGGGCCATTCCGGCGGCCTCCTCAGTGGTGGTGTGGATCTGGGGATGGAGACGTGGGCTGCGGCGGCGGGTCATCTCCACGCCCTGGAATGGAATGGAACGGAACGGAGGCGCCGTCGGGATCTAGAGTTATTAGAAGGTAAAAGTAGTTCCGAAAATAAAACGTACTACCCCACGTATTCTGTGAAGAAAAACCCTGGTAAAATAATTATTTAGAAAAACTGTTATTTGGGACGTTTCGCATGTAGTTTTTGGGCTGAAGATTGTTTAAGAAATATTCCTACTTCAGTGTGAAGCAAATGATCAAATCCCCCAGTTTAACACTTGTAAGCTTTAGAATTTTTTTAACTAACTTTAACCAATTCATTAAAATTGTTTCTTTCCCAAGGGTCATGAATAATGACTCTTTTCTTTTTTGCATAGGGCCAACTACCATTTATCTCAAACGCCGGAATTATTCTACATAATACTCAATAAGTAAAAAAAACAAACTAAAAAATGTTTACGCGGTAAATATGTTAATAGACTGGCACATAATCAACTAGGAACCAACACAAATGTCATAACTATCGGATAGTTGGGCGGTGGCAATAGTAATGTCTATAACATGCTCGAGCTCCAGCGGTACTCGTCCTCCCTCAAATCCATATCATTGATGCCACTGCCCACCTCTAGTGATGTTTTCATCTCGTCTCTGCCAGGGATAGCAGCCCTCTCCAGGATTTTCCATTGCCATGGAAATGATCAACTGAGCATTGACGAGCGGAAAGGTCCCTTCTTTCCCACCCCTGGGCGGCCCCAACGTCGATACCCACCTGGGTCGGCCAGATCTATCCCCCGACGCCTTGCCATGGCCCTCTCGGGCGAAGGACGATCTCCTCGATGGCACACCGCGACCCGATGGGAGGCAAGGATGACTCTAGGGCCCTTCTGGCGGCGGAATCGTCCCTCAACGACGGACGATGACTGGGAGAGAACCAGCCCTCAGGTGAACACAGCACACGCACGATAAGGAGATGAAGTAAAGGTCGACATGGCCCGCCTACAATGAACCGACGCCGAAGAAACCAGAAGTCGCCCCAGCCAGAAAATGTCGAACTGCCATGTAAAGGCTGTTGGGGAACGTTGCAGAAAATAAAAAATTTATATGCTTTCACCAAGATCAATCTATGAGTTCATCTAGCAACGAGAGAGAGGAGTGCATCTACATACCCTTGTAGATCGCGAGCGGAAGCGTTCAAGAGAGCGGGGTTGAGGGAGTCGTACTCGTCGTGATCCAAATCACCAGAGATCCTAGCGCCGAACGGACGGCACCTCCGTGTTCAACACACGTACGGTTGAGGAAGACGTCTCCTCCTTCTTGATCCAGCAAGGGGGAAGGAGAGGTTGATGAAGATCCAGCAGCACGACGGTGTGGTGGTGGATGCAACAGCGATCTCGGCAGGGCTTCGCCAAGCTTCTGCGAGAGGGAGAGGTGTAGCAAGGGGAGAGGGAGGCGCCAAGAGCATGGGTGCGGCTACCCTCCCTCCCCCCTCTTTATATAGGCCCCCTAGGGGGGCGGCGGCCCTAGGAGATGGGATCTCCAAGGGGGGCAGCCAGGGGGGAAACTTGCCCCCCAAGCCAGGTGGAGGCGCCCCCACCCCTAGGGTTTCCCAACCCTAGGCGCAGGGGGCCCAAGGGGGGGCGCACCAGCCCACCAGGGGCTGGTTCCCCTCCCACTCCAGCCCATGGGGCCCTCCGGGATAGGTGGACCCACCCGGTGGACCCCCGGGACCCTTCCGGTGGTCCCGGAACAATACCGGTGACCCCCGAAACTTTCCCGATGGTCGAAACCTGACTTCCTATATATAATTCTTTACCTCCGGACCATTCCGGAACTCCTCGTGACATCCGAGATCCCATCCGGGACTCTGAACAACTTTCGGTTTACTGCATACTCATATCTCTACAACCCTAGCATCACCGAACCTTAAGTGTGTAAACCCTACGGGTTCGGGAGACATGCAGACATGACCGGGACGCCTCTCCGGTCAATAACCAACAGCGGGATATGGATACCCATGTTGGCTCCCACATGCTCCTCGATCAGCTCATCGGATGAACCACGATGTCGAGGATTCAATCAATCCCGTATACAATTCCCTTTGTCAATCGGTACGTTACTTGCCCGAGATTCGATCGTCGGTATCCCAATACCTCATTTAATCTCCTTACCGGCAAGTCACTTTACTCGTACCATAATGCATGATCCCGTGACCAGACACTTGGTCACATTGAGCTCATTATGATGATGCATTACCGAGTGGGCCCAGAGATACCTCTCCGTCATACGGAGTGACAAATCCCAGTCTCGATTCGTGCCAACCCAACAGACACTTTTGGAGATACCCGTAGTACACCTTTATAGTCACCCAGTTACGTTGTGACGTTTGGCACACCCAAAGCACTCCTACGGTATCCGGGAGTTGCACAATCTCATGGTCTAAGGAAATGATACTTGACATTTGGAAAAGCTCTAGCTAAACGAACTACACGATCTTTGAGCTATGCTTAGGATTGGGTCTTGTCCATCACATCAATTTCCTAATGATGTGATCCCGTTATCAATGACATCCAATGCCCATAGTCAGGAAACCATGACTATCTGTTGATCAACGAGCTAGTCAACTAGAGGCTTACTAGGGACATGTTGTGGTCTATGTATTCACACGTGTATTACGATTTCCGGATAACACAATGATAGCATGAATAACAGACTATTATCATGAACAAAGAAATATAATAATAACCATTTTATTATTGCCTCTAGGGCATATTTCCAATAGTCTCCCACTTGCACTAGAGTCAATCATCTAGTTACATTGTGATGAATCGAACACCCATAGAGTTCTGGTGTTGATCATGTTTTGCCCTAGGGAGGAAGTTTAGTTAACGGATCTGCTACATTCAGGTCCGTGTGTACTTTACAAATATCTATGTCTCCATCTTGAACATTTTCACGAATGGAGTTGAAGCGATGCTTGATGTGCCTGGTCTTCTTGTGAAACCTGGGCTCCTTCGCAAGTGCAATAGCTCCAGTGTTGTCGCAGAAGAGTGCGATCGGCCCCGACGCATTGGGTATGACTCCTAGGTCGGTGATGAACTCCTTCACCCAGATTGCTTCATGCGCTGCCTCCGAGGCTGCCATGTATTCTGCTTCACATGTAGATCCCGCCACGACGCTTTGCTTGCAATTGCACCAGTTTACTGCTCCACCATTCAAAATATACACGTATCCGGTTTGTGACTTAGAGTCATCCAGATCTGTGTTGAAACTAGCGTCGACGTAACCCTTTATCACGAGCTCTTCGTCACCTCCAAAAACGAGAAACATATCCTTAGTCCTCTTCAGGTACTTCAGGATGTTCTTGACCGCTGTCCAGTGTTCCTTGCCGGGATCCTTGTTCAAGAAATCGTCCAATTAACCACTTAACTTGCTGATTAATCCCTACTCCTAGGGTCACCGAGTAGCTGATAAACCAATAAATCGTCCGATTAATTGATTAAATGGCCGATTAACTTGCCGATTAGCCTATTAATTCCCTACTCGCCAGCCAACCGAGCAGCTACCAGTTAATGATTTCCTCAACAATGCCCGGGATTACTTTGGTACTTTCCTACCAAACTTATGGCAAGGCTTATATCAGGTCTGGTACACAGCATGGCATACATAATAGACCCTATGGCTGAGGCATAGGGGATGACATTCATCTCTTCTATATCTTCTGCCGTGGTCGGGCATTGAGTTGAGCTCAATTTCACACCTTGCAACACAGGCAAGAACCCCTTCTTAGACTGATCCATATTGAACTTTTGTAATATCTTATCAAGGTATGTGCTTTGTGAAAGACCTATGAGGCGTCTCGATCTATCCCTATAGATCTTGATGCCTAGTATGTAAGCAGCTTCTCCAAGATCCTTCATTGAAAAACACTTATTCAAGTAGGCCTTAATGCTGTCCAAAAGTTCTATATCATTTCCCATCAAAAGTATGTCATCTACATATAATATGAGAAACGTTACAGAGCTCCCACTCACTTTCTTGTAAACGCAGGCTTCTCCATAAGTCTGAATAAACCCAAACGCTTTGATCATCTCATCAAAGCGAATGTCCCAACTCCGAGATGCTTGCACCAGCCCATAAATGGATCGCTGGAGTTTGCACACCTTGTTAGCATTCTCAGGGTCGACAAAACCTTCCGGCTGCATCATATATAGTTCTTCCTTAAGATGGCCGTTATGGAATGCCGTTTTGACGCCCATTTGCCATATCTCATAATCATAGTATGCGGCAATTGCTAACATGATTCGGACGGACTTTAGCTTCGCTATGGGAGAGAATGTCTCATCGTAGTCAACCCCTTGAACTTGTCGATAACCCTTAGCGACAAGTCGAGCTTTATAGATGGTAACATTACCATCCACGTCCATCTTCTTTTTAAAGATCCATTTGTTTTCTATCGCTCGCCGATCATCGGGCAAGTCTGTCAAAGTCCATACTTCGTTTTCATACATGGATCCTATCTCGGATTGCATGGCTTCAAGCCATTTGTTGGAATCTGGGCCCGCCATCGCTTCTTCATAGTTCGAAGGTTCACCGTTGTCTAACAACATGATTTCCAGGACAGGGTTGCCATACCACTCTGGTGTGGAACGTGTCCTCGTGGACCTACGAAGTTCAGTAGTAACTTGATCCAAAGTACCTTGATCATTAACTTCCTCTTCAGTTGGTGCTGGCACCACAGGAACATCTTCCTGAGCTACGCTACTCACCGGTTCAAGAGGTAGTACTTCATCAAGTTCCACTTTCCTCCCACTTACTTCTCTCGAGAGAAACTCTTTCTCCAGAAAGGACCCGTTCTTGGCAACAAAGATCTTGCCTTCGGATCTGAGGTAGAAGGTATACCCAATGGTTTCCTTAGGGTATCCTATGAAGACGCATTTTTCCGACTTGGGTTCGAGCTTTTCAGGTTGAAGTTTCTTGACATAAGCATCACATCCCCAAACTTTTAGAAACGACAGCTTAGGTTTCTTCCCAAACCATAATTCATATGGTGTCATCTCAACGGATTTAGACGGTACCCTATTTAAAGTGAATGTAGCTGTCTCTAGAGCGTATCCCCAAAAAGATAGCTGTAAATCGGTAAGAGACATCATAGATCGCACCATATCCAATAAAGTGCGATTATGACGTTTGGACACACCGTTACGCTGAGGTGTTCCAGGCGGCGTGAGTTGTGAAACGATTCCACATTTCCTTAAGTGCGTACCAAATTTGTGACTTAAATATTCTCCTCCACGATCTGATCGTAGGAACTTTATCTTTGGGTCACGTTGATTCTCTACCTCATTCTGAAATTCCTTGAACTTTTCAAAGGTCTCAGACTTGTGTTTCATCAAGTAGACATACCCATATCTACTCAAGTCGTCAGTGAGAGTGAGAACATAATGATATCCTCCGCGAGCCTCAACGCTCATTGGACCGCACACATCAGTATGTATGATTTCCAATAAGTTGGTTGCTCGCTCCATTGTTCCAGAGAACGAAGTCTTGGTCATTTTGCCCACGAGACATGGTTCGCATGTGTCAAATGATTCATAATCAAGAGACTCTAAAAGTCCATCAGCATGGAGCTCCTTCATGCGCTTGACACCAATGTGACCAAGGCGGCTGTCGGTGTCAAAACCGGCGGATCTCGGGTAGGGGGTCCCAAGCAGTGCGTCTTAGGATCAATGGTAACAGGAGACAAGGGACACGATGTTTTACCCAGGTTCGGGCCCTCTCGATGGAGGTAAAACCCTACGTCCTGCTTGATTGATATTGATGATATAGGTATTACAAGAGTAGATCTACCACGAGATCAGAGAGGCTAAACCCTAGAAGCTAGCCTATGGTATGATTGTTGTATATGTGTCGACTAGCCTGGCCCTGGTTTATATAATGCACCAGAGGCCTAGGATAACAAGAGTCCTAGCCGAATACGCCGGTGGGGGAGGAGTCCTTGTCTTGATCGCCAAGTCTTGTGGATTCTTCCTTGTATGCGGCAGCTGTCCGGACTGGCCCATGAGTATACGGCCCTGGGGGTCCTCGACCCAATCTAACCGATTGGGGGACGACGTGGTGAGTACCCCCTAGTCCAGGACTGTATCCGAGCTCCAACGCCGGACTGTATCCTATGGTAAGAAATCATCTTTTAGTTCACCGACCGAGTATTCCCTTAAGAACGCTAGCTTTCGGCTTCACCCAGTCTGAGGTACACATCCGGCTGACCCGGCAGTAACAATCGCAGAGGTGCTCCCTTTACCACCTAGCCGAACAATCGGAAACGTAGGGGTAAGCACAGGAGCCAGGCAACCCAGCTTGGCCAAAACTTAAGTCATATCAATGCATATAATGGTGAATAAAAGGTACATGCGAAAGTGTGACACATGTGTTGGGCATAAAGCCCGTATTAATAAGCTTCTGTTAAAGAAGCCCCCAGGTATAATGAGCGTGGGTAGCGCGTCTAAGTGTGTGCGAACAAAGTTTCGACAAGGAAAATTTTTACAAGCAACTTTTTTACAAAAAAGTATAATTCTTGGTCGAACCGAACACAAGTTAGAAATTTAAAACTTTGAGCATGAAGGAAACTTAGCTGGTTAATGTGTTCGGTATTGACGACGCGGTCCGAGCTTGATGCGGGACAAGGTTCCATCCCCCAAGCCGGTCCCGAGGTGGCGGAGCAAGGAGCTCGGCACTCCGAAGTGGTGACATAGCACGGTCAATGCAGGACGGCAAAGTGATGCCGAAGACCCCGGCATGGGGTAATGAAGTGTTGACGAAGCCCCCCGTCCAGCCGAGGTGACGTCAAAGGATATAGTCCGGCTGGATCATTTTCCTGTGCACAAAAAATAGTGCAAACCGGAGATAATAGCAATAAAAAAAATTCATTGCATAACAAATAATTTATGTAGAGTGAGTAATAAAAGAAATATGGCCTGGCGCCGAAGTCAATGTCGATGCAGGGCGGCGGCGTGATGCGGTAAAGGCATGGCAAGGCCTGAATTCACAGGTCGGTTCGAGTTCCGGATGCGGCGTTTGCCGGACTATGTACGGAAACTGACCGAACCACCATGCGACCGTCGTTAATGCGGCCACCATTTGATAGACTTGCGTACATATGATGGACAAACCAGAGTAATAATTCATTAGAAAAAATGAACCCTAACAAGCAAAAAAAACTAGGATTAATAGCACCTGGCTTATTTGTTGTAGCAATCCGAAGAAAGGTGATTCCCAAAATTGGGACTCGATCCGCACACCTATCGCCTGATGGGCGATAAAGCAACGACATGCGATGCTGGCAAAGGTTGGCTCGCCGAGGCAAAGCCCTCGGTCCAGCTAACGTGACGGAGCTGGTCGGCCAGCGACGCCGAAGTCTCCTGAGTAGGTTGATGAAGAGATGATGAAGCCCCCGGTCCAGCTAACGTGATGAAGCCTCGGTGTTAGCCGATGAGTCGAAGTATGTCGGCGTGATGGACACTGGCTTGAAAGAGCAATAGTGTGGCCCTGCCGATGCAAGTCGTGACGTGGTCGATGCCGGCTCGATGAAGTGACCGTGCGGCGATGCAGGTGTGCCCTCTCCGTGTAATCCATGGGGCGGCGATGTTGGTGATGATTTATCCTTCGCGATGCCGAACTATTGTTCGGCTGGTCGAGATTATGATCCGAAGAAATTGAGCTCGGCTCAACAAAGCGACGACGTGTCTAACGCAGGTCGACCGCCGTGGAGTGATGTTGTCGGGCTGGTTTGACACCAGCGACGGTGAAGTTCGTATTGCAGGAATACTTTTAATATTACTGGGATGTGTTTGAGAATAAAACACAACACCGCATATGAAAACTTCCTTCAAAAAGGATGTCCGAGATCCCGTTCATAAAGAAGATGAATTCGGGTCGGATTCGTTCTCGCGCAGAAAATAGATCCAAAAAGTGATGCACTAATCGGAAGTTTCTTGGAGCTTGGACGGTCAGATCGAGCTGAATTTTTGGCAGGTGGTAGATAAGGGAATTCCTCTGCAAATCAACGGTTGGATCCTCCAAAGGACATCCGAGCTAGACGCTGGATACCACGCCCTAAACTCGTCCGGATTCTCGTCCAGATTCAACAGGGCTCCGGTATATCGGAGATTGCCGGAGATTTCTCCATCGGAATTCGACGAAATTTTTGCAGGGTTGTTGTAGACTTAATTCCGCATAATTTCACCGAAGTAATCATTTAAACGACACTCGACGAGGCGGTGGCGGTGGATACAAGTTTGTTGTCCAGAAAAACAGCACGGTCGCCTAAGGGCAATGTTGACGTTGAGCCCCCGAGCTCCATGGATGACTCCTTCATGATCTTGATAGAGATCGGAGTTGGTGTTGATGAAGGCCTTCATCCGAACATGACGATCGGAGGTAGGGCGCAGTCCTCGGTCAAGCCAAGGTGACCAGTCGAGCTGGTGACGAAGAAACCGACGTCGCAGTTGACCTGCAGTCGAGCCATTGATCCTTTCACCGATCACACAGCGGAACCCTTAATGAAAGCACCAATGTCGGTGTCAAAACCGGCGGATCTCGGGTAGGGGGTGCCAAGCAGTGCGTCTTAGGATGAATGGTAACGGGAGACAAGGGACACGATGTTTTACCCAGGTTCGGGCCCTCTCGATGGAGGTAAAACCCTACGTCCTGCTTGATTGATATTGATGATATAGGTATTACAAGAGTAGATCTACCACGAGATCAGAGAGGCTAAACCCTAGAAGCTAACCTATGGTATGATTGTTGTATATGTGTCGACTAGCCTGGCCCTGGTTTATATAATGCACCAGAGGCCTAGGATAACAAGAGTCCTAGCCGAATACGCCGGTGGGGGAGGAGTCCTTGTCTTGATCGCCAAGTGTTGTGGATTCTTCCTTGTATGCGGCAGCTGTCCGGACTGGCCCATGAGTATACGGCCCTGGGGGTCCTCGGCCCAATCTAACCGATTGGGGGACGACGTGGTGAGTACCCCTAGTCCAGGACACCGTCAGCGGCAGTGCCACAAGTATGTGGGACTATCGTTAGCAACCTTACATCTTTTGGTATTCACACTATGATATGTGTAACATCACGTTCGAGATTCATTAAGAATAAACCATTGACCATCGGGGCATGACCATAAAACATATCTCTCATATAAATAGAACAACCATTATTCTCGGATTTAAATGAGTAGCCATCTCGTATTAAACGAGATCCAGATACAATGTTCATGCTCAAAGTTGGTACTAAATAACAATTATTGAGGTTTAAAACTAATCCCGTAGGTAAATGTAGAGGTAGCATGCGGACGGCGATCACATCGACCTTGGACCCATTCCTGACGCGCATCGTCACCTCGTCCTTCGCCAGTCTCCGCTTATTCCGCAGCTCCTGCTTTGAGTTACAAATATGAGCAACGGCACCGGTATCAAATACCCAGGAGCTACTACGAGTACTGGTAAGGTACACAATCAATTACATGTATATCACATATACCTTTAGTGTTGCCGGCCTTCTTGTCCGCTAAGTATTTGGGGCAGTTCCGCTTCCAGTGTCCGCTTCCCTTGCAATAAAAGCACTCAGTTTCAGGCTTGGGTCCATTCTTTGACTTCTTCCCGGCAACTGGCTTACCGGGCGCGGCAACTCCCTTGCCGTCCTTCTTGAATTTCTTCTTACCCTTGCCTTTCTTGAACTTAGTGGTTTTATTCATCATCAATACTTGATGTTCCTTCTTGATCCCTACCTCCGCTGATTTCAGCATTGAATATACCTCAGGAATGGTCTTTTCCATCCCCTGCATATTGAAGTTCAACACAAAGCTCTTGTAGCTCGGTGGAAGCGACTGAAGGATTCTGTCAATAACTGCGTCATCTGGGAGATTAACTCCCAGCTAAGTCAAGCGGTTGTGCAACCCAGACATTTTGAGTATGTGCTCACTGACAGAACTATTTTCCTCCATCTTACAACTGAAGAACTTGTTGGAGACTTCATATCTCTCGACCCGGGCATGAGCTTGGAAAACCATTTTCAGCTCTTCGAACATCTCATATGCTCTGTGTTGCTCAAAACGCTTTTGGAGCCCTGGTTCTAAGCTGTAAAGCATGCCGCACTGAACGAGTGAGTAATCATCAGCACGAGACTAGCAAGCGTTCATAACGTCTTGGTTCTCTGGGATGGGAGCTTCACCTAGCGGTGCTTCTAAGACATAATCTTTCTTTGCAGCTATGAGGATGATCCTCAGGTTCCGGACCCAGTCTGTATAGTTGCTGCCATCATCTTTCAGCTTGGTTTTCTATAGGAACGCGTTGAAGTTGAGGGTAACGTGGGCTATTTGATCTACAAGACATATTGTAAAGAATTTAGACTAAGTTCATGATAATTAAGTTCATCTAATCTAATTATTTAATGAACTCCCACTCAGATTAGACATCCCTCTAGTCATCTAAGTGATACATGATCCGAGTTGACTAGGCTGTGTCCGATCATCACGTGAGACGGACTAGTAATCATCGGTGAACATCTCCATGTTGATCGCATCTTCCATACGACTCATATTCGAACTTTCGGTCTATTGTGTTCCGAGGCCATATTTGTACATGCTAGGCTCGTCAAGTTAACCTAAGTATTTATGCATGTGTAAATCTGTCTTACACCCGTTGTATGTGAACGTTAGAATCTATCACACCCGATCATCACGTGGTGCTTCGAAACAACGAACTTTCGCAATGGCGCATAGTTAGGGGGAACACTTTCTTGAAATTATTATGAGGGATCATCTTATTTACTACCGCCGTTCTAAGTAAACAAGATGCAAAAACATGATAAACATCACATGCAATCAAATAGTGACATGATATGGTCAATATCATATAGCTCCTTTGATCTCCATCTTCGGGGCTCCATGATCATCTTCATCACCGGCATGACACCATGATATCCATCATCATGATCTCCATCATCGTGTCTCCATGAAGTTGCTCGCCAACTATTACTTCTACTACTATGGCTAACGGTTTAGCAATAAAGTAAAGTATTACATGGCGTTAAATCATTGACACGCAGGTTATACAATAATTAAGACAACTCCTATGGCTCCTGCCGGTTGTCATACTCATCGACATGCAAGTCGTGATTCCTATTACAAGAACATGATCTCATACATCACATATATATCATTCATCATTCATCACAACTTTTGGCCATATCACATCACAAATCATATGCTGCAAAAACAAGTTAGACGTCCTCTAATTGTTGTTGCATGTTTTATGTGGCTGCAACAGGGTTCTAGCAAGAACGTTTTCTTACCTACGTAAAAGCCACAACGTGATTTGCCAACTTCTATTTACCCTTCATAAGGACCCTTTTCATCGAATCCGCTTCAACTAAAGTGGGAGAGACAGACATCCGCTAGCCACCTTATGCAACTAGTGTATGTCAGTCGGTGGAACCCGTCTCACGTAAGCGTACGTGTAAGGTCGGTCCGGGCCGCTTCATCCCACGATACCGCTGAAGCAAAATAAGACTAGTAGTGGCAAGAAAGTTGACAACCTCTACACCCATAACAAATTTGTGGTCTACTCGTGCAAAGAGAACTACGCATAGACCTAGCTCTGATACCACTGTTGGGGAACGTTGCAGAAAATAAAAAAATTCTACGCTTTCACCAAGATAAATCTATGAGTTCATCTAGCAACGAGAGAGAGGAGTGCATCTACATACCCTTGTAGATCGTGAGCGGAAGCGTTCAAGAGAACAGGGTTGAGGGAGTCGTACTCGTCGTGATCCAAATCACCGGAGATCCTAGCGCCGAATGGACGGCACCTCCGCGTTCAACACACGTACGGTTGAGGAAGACGTCTCCTCCTTCTTGATCCAGCAAGGGGGAAGGAGAGGTTGATGAAGATCCAGCAGCACGGCGGCGTGGTGGTGGATGCAGCAACGATCTCGGCAGGGCTTCGCCAAACTTCTGCGAGAGGGAGGGGTGTAGCAAGGGAAGAGGGAGGCGCCAAGAGCATGGGTGCGGCTGTCCTCCCTCCCCCCTCTTTATATAGGCCCCCTAGGGGGGGCGCCGGCCCTAGGAGATGGGATCTCCAGGGGGCGCCGGCCCTAGGAGATGGGATCTCCAAGGGGGGCGGCGGCCAGGGGGGAAACTTGCCCCCCAAGCCAGGTGGAGGCGCCCCCACCCCTAGGGTTTCCCAACCCTAGGCGCAGAGGGGGCCCAAGGGGGGGCGCACCAGCCCACCAGGGGCTGGTTCCCCTCCCACTTCAGCCCATGGGGCCCTCCGGGATAGGTGGCCCCACCAGGTGGACCCCCCGGACCCTTCCGGTGGTCCCGGAACAATACCGGTGACCCCCAAAACTTTCCCGATGGCCGAAACCTGACTTCCTATATATAATTCTTTACCTCCGGACCATTCCAGAACTCCTCGTGACGTCCGCGATCCCATCCGGGACTCTGAACAACTTTCGGCTTACTGCATACTCATATCTCTACAACCCTAGCGTCACCGAACCTTAAGTGTGTAGACCCTACGGGTTCGGGAGACATGCAGACATGACCGAGACGCCTCTCCGGTCAATAACCAACAACGGGATCTGGATACCCATGTTGGCTCCCACATGCTCCTCGATGATCTCATCGAATGAACCACGATGTCGAGGATTCAATCAATCCCGTATACAATTCCCTTTGTCAATCGGTACGTTACATGCCCGAGATTCGATCGTCGGTATCCCAATACCTCGTTTAATCTCGTTACTGGCAAGTCACTTTACTCGTACCGTAATGCATGATCCCGTGACCAGACACTTGGTCACATTGAGCTCATTATGATGATGCATTACCGAGTGGGCCCAGAGATACCTCTCCGTCATACGGAGTGACAAATCCCAGTCTCAATTCGTGCCAACCCAACAGATACTTTCGGAGATACCCGTAGTGCACCTTTATAGTCACCCAGTTACGTTGTGACGTTTGGCACACCCAAAGCACTCCTATGGTATCCAGGAGTTGCACAATCTCATGGTCTAAGGAAATGATACTTGACATTTGGAAAAGCTCTAGCTAAACGAACTACACGATCTTTGAGCTATGCTTAGGATTGGGTCTTGTCCATCGCATCATTCTCCTAATGATGTGATCCCGTTATCAGTGACATCTAATGCCCATAGTCACGAAACCATGACTATCTGTTGATCAACGAGCTACTCAACTAGAGGCTTACTAGGGACATGTTGTGGTCTATGTATTCACACGTGTATTACGATTTCCGGGTAACACAATTATAGCATGAATAACAGACTATTATCATGAACAAAGAAATATAATAATAACCATTTTATTATTGCATATAGGGCATATTTCCAACAAAGGCCACCACACCCGGAACTCACTGCACCGCTGCAGCCCACGGCCGGAGCTGCCACCACGCCGGGCCGCTGCCCCAACCCACGCTGGGCCGCTGTTCACGATAATATGAAGAAGTTTACATTTTTGAATTATGGGCCATGAAAATTCCACTCCTATTGGTTTAATATTGCGATGCAGATATATGTGTATGGATAATAGTAGTGCCAACTACAAATCTGATCTCCAAAAAAAATATGAATTGATTGCAGATGATGGTTTTGATGAGCCATTTACAAAGGAGCCCAAGAGATCAGGCTCGGATACAAGGTCAAAAATTCGGTGGAGGTCTACGAAAGTTATGGCCAAGGTAAATCACTTGTTTATGTATGAATATTCTTGATGTCATGGTACACGGTGTCTCCTAAAGAGATAAATAAAATCAAACACACCTTATTCTTTTGTCACATATTTGGTGTCCTACAAATATTGGTGGGGAATTAGTATTACACCTTGCTTCTTTATCTACATTGTTGATAGTTCTTTGGACGAGTTTTTCCTCATTGGAGAAGTTTCCCCAAAGCGTGCATTTGGGGCATACATAATATCAGCTTTTCTTCTTTTGAAAACGATTTCATTGTTCCGTAGGTTAACTCTGAATTAGCAGCATAATTCTGCTGCTGGAGTATAATTTATTTCTCGCCTTTTCCATGACAGGTAGAACAAGACGAAGGCAAGAATAACAGACTAATGACGCGTCTGTGATTCACCAACCACGACGCCATTTGTAACATGTGCAGTGTTGATGATGGTGTAGTTTAGACAATTTATCATTTATCTTCTCACGATAATCTGTTGAGTTCGTACGATGGTTCATTTTGCTGCGAGCATGGAAACAGGCATGAGTTGTGCTTACTTAGAACGGTATTCAGTCTCTCTCTCTGATCTGACCAGTTTCTTGCAAAGCTGCAGCGGATGTACACTGTTAAGGTCAAGTTGTGTGATGAATTCACAAGAGTAAAATCCATTATCACTGTACTTAAGTAAGTTTTTTTGCTCTTGTCACTGAACTTGAATGTACCCGCGATACGATCACAAAACAGAGGTTTAAGTTCCACCATGGCCATGAGCAAGAGCTAGAAACCATATCGGAGCAGTGGTATTGAACTGGGGAAAGAAATTTGCTTTTCTTTTGTGTCGTGAAGCTAGGACAGTTTTTCCTTTTCCTGAAACAAGCAAAAATAAAAGAATGGAATATGCAAAAGCTAGTGCTAGTTGCTATTGAGTGCCCTGCAACTACTCAAGATTAAACAGTGAGCAGGTTTCAGAACACCCCTCTGTTGAATGTAAGTGGTTGCTAATAATAGTTTATGAGCAAAAGGTGTGAGCATGCATGAACTCGTAAAATGTAACAGATATCGTATATTCATGTCTATATTGCCTAGGAAGGCTGGGTATATTACCAGTAAAAACAGAGCAAATCATTGAAGATTTTTGGCATCGTAATTTGTTGGGGTGGGACAGCTGAATGCTACCTATGTCTCGCTTTCAACTTTTAGAAGATGAAGAAAACATGAACAGCAAGCTAAGGACGAGGATATGATTCACCCAAGCACTGGATGAATCACACTGAACGGTATGCTCACAATTTTCGTGCATGGAAAACAAGGGGTCTAAACTACCGAAGTTCCAATAAACAAGCCGATCCTTTGTCTGTTGAAAACACCAGTTCCAGCAGACTAGTTCAATAATTCACAGCTGTGAATTGATAATAAACCAGAATGTCACCAGACTGCCAATTGGGCATTAAACTTGATCATCTGATAGTCAACACTTGACAGAATACTTGATCATCTCATAGTCAACACACAAGTTTAACGGTCATTTCTACACAAGACAGTTTCACCCAAGGATCATGGTGCACTATCACATCAAACTTGCTGACTAAATCAGGAAATGGAACCAAGTACTTCTCATGATACGTGAAGGGTAGTAGGGTAGCCTTGTCAGGATTTTTTATTTGATCAATTCTTCTCGCTTAGTTCATCCCTCAATAGTTCCTAGTCTGTACTATGTATGTTGCAAAATAAGTGTGCTATGTCAAAAAATATTAAGATCTGTCAATTAAGACTTGCGACATGCCTTGCAAGCTGAAATCCACTACACTAGAGACTTCTTTTTTCCTGATGATCAACATTACAGACTTGGCTAGACTAAGATACACTCCCTCTGCAAACAAATTAGTGATCTAAAACGCCTTATATTTGTTTACATAGGGAATACTTAGTAGCATATACACATTGGGACCATATTGCTGTGAAAACCAACTTGTACATTACCTGGGCAGCATGGAATTCCTAGGTTTATGTATTCAAATCCTTCACCCAGAGAAAACAAAATCACCAAAGGTACACCAAAAACATAATACTAGAACCTATGATGCATACATGGTTACACATAGTTTATGAACAAGATATGTGAACTCAATGTTCCTGGCTTTTATTTCCTAGGACACACACTCAACACTGGGAGCAAGATAATTTTCATAAAAAATTCCAAATCTAACAAACTAACGTTGAAGATGTTCCTCCCTTGTTGAACCATTTAGCACCTTGGCACATCAAACAATACAATTAGGCAACATTTAAGCTCCATCACATCCACCGGCATCACCTATATTTAGACAGGTAAGAAGTCAGGCAATTCCGATAATTTTTCAGATAAGAAGAAATGATTAAGAGAAAGTAACAGAGTCAGATGAAGGGACAAATGTAACTTGATATAAATAGCCCACTTGCATAGCAAATTTCTACATGTGTTTAGGAGATAACCTTTTGATACTAGCAATAGCTAATCAACAACATATATGTTGTAAAATTCAAATAATATTCTATAAAAATATTTAGCTACATCATAATGAAGAATTTAGCTGAGGGATATACAAATGTTTTCAAAATTCATCTCATGTAAACTAGTACCTGTCAAGCGAACGAAAATTAAAATGCCCAAACTAATAAACTCTAGCAACAAAAGAGATATCGGCTATTCAACCTCAAATAAATCGAGCCTGGTTAGAGATAAGAAATTCAATATATTTCTATGTGCTGCAGATGTACCGGTCACTTACAGTTACAGCAGGCATCATTAACAAGTGTAATTAAAAAGTATTTCAGAAGAAGTTATGGATGCAATGAGGGTCATTGCTACAATGTTAATTAAGAGTAATAACAAGTGCCGAGGACCACGGCGTCCGTTGCTAGAATCCGAGAAGGACTCTTCCTTGCGTTCCAAGCCGACTTTTGGGAGGACCTCTCCCCAAGTAACGACTCCAGGGCTCAATATATAAATAGAGGAGCAGGGCTAGCCCCTAGAACACAAGTTTTTGAGCCTCCTCTAGTTGATCTACTTCTAGTTCTAGTTGGTCCTAGTTGACTAATTAGAGCTAGCCCTAGCTACCTATAATCATCATAATTAGAAGCCCCGTGTGGTTATAATCTCCTCCCTCTAGTCCATCCTCTGCTCTAAATCCGTTGTGCTTGGCAAAGCCCAGCGGAAATAGTTTCACCACCAGCGTCACCACGCTGTCGTGCTGCCGAAACTCATTTACTACTTCGCTCCTATTCCTGGATCAAGAAGGCGAGGACATCATCGAGTTGAACATGTGCTGAACGCGGAGGTGCCGTATGTTCGGTGCTTGATCGGAACGGATTGTGAAGGTGTACGACTACATCAACCGCGTTGATAAACGCTTCCGCTTAGTGATCTACAAGGGTATGTTGATGCTCTACCCCTCTCATAGCTATGCATCTCCATGGATAGATCTTGTGTGTGCGTAGATTTTTTTTTGTTTTCCATGCAATGTTTCCCAACAGACCGGGTTGGAGCGAAGAAGAGCATTAGTTTGGAGAGAAGAAGGCAAAGTCTGGGGTGAGCTAGGTGGAGGCAGATGTGAAGGGATGTGTGGCTGCTGTTCCTTCAGGGGATGGGAACGTGAGATCTGCAGAAGAGGAAGTTGAATTCAGTGATTACTTTGGGCCTAAACCAGATCTAGAAGACCAATTTGCAGGCATCAAACTCCATGGAGAAGAGGAGGAAGACCTTGATTTTTTCAGGGAAGTCAATGATCTGATCAAGGACATTCGCTGGCTGGCGTTGATCCACATCCATACCACACGGCCGTTCAGCCATGCCGCCTTTTAAAACCAGATGATGAACGCTTGGTCCTCGGCATAAGGGGTCAACCTTTTATAAAAGATAAAAATGTCTAAAAAACATCTATTGCAACGGCAACCATGAGGGCCATCGTCATAGCTGTAACAGTGTCAGCCTTCCATTAGACGTTGGGTGTGCGCCTGATACGTCTCCAATATATCTATTTTTCCAAACACATTCGCTCTTGTTTTGGACTCTAGTTTGCATGATTTAAATTGAACTAACCCGGACTAATGATGTTTTCAGCAGAACTAACTTGGTATTATTTTTTATGCAAAAAAAAATAGTTCTCAAAATTGGATGAAAACTTAGCAGCAATTTTTTATTGTATATATAAAAAATAATGGAACAAATACGTGCTAGAGAGGGCCCACCAGGAAGCCACAAGGCACCTGAGCACTCCTACCGTCCAAGGCGCGCCCAATTGCCTTGTGGGGCCCACGTGTGTCCGCCTGACCTAATTCCAGTCCTATAAGTTCCGTTTTCCGGAGAAAAAATCAAGGGGAAAGAATCATCATGTTTTACGATGCGGAGCCACTGCCACCTCCTATTCTTCAGTGGGAGAGATGATCTGGAGTCCGTTCAGTGCTCCAGAGAGGTGGATTCGTCGCCATCATCATGAACAATTCTTCTCCATCAACAATTTTATGATGCTCACCACTGAAAGTGGGTAATTTCTTCATAGGTTTGCTAGACGGTGATGGAGATGGATGATATTTGTCATATAATCAAGTCAAGTTGTTAGGGCTTGATCTGTAGTATATCCACTATGTTCTGATATTGACCTATTATGTTTCCATGAATATATTTGAGTTCTAGATCCTATCTGCAAGTTATATGCACTTGTTGTTGTTCGGATACGTAGGTCCCCAATGTGACAACAATTAAGATACTCTCTTGGGATGACTGTCATTCGAGGAGTTCATGTATTCACTATGTGTTAATGCTTTGTTCTGGTCCTCTATTAAAAGAAGCGCCTTAATTACCCTTAGATTTCCATTAGGACCCCGCTGCCACGGTACGGTAGGACAAAATATGCCATGCAAATGCAAGCACGTATGACTATATATGGAATATATGCCTACATATGATTAATAAATTGGAGCTGTTATATATCGCTCTAAATTCTGGCTGTTATATAACGAATGCCATCCATAAATATCCATCACTTATCCAATGCCTACGCTTTGCTCATATTGTCTTTGCTAAGTTACTATTGTTGTTGCTGCTGTTACACTTGTTACAAAACTGCTACTGTTACCGTTGACGTTATTGTTACTTTTGCTATCAAAATCATCATATCACTGTGCTACTAGTAAATTGTTGCAAGAGTTTGCTTCTTAGGTGCGATTGAATTGACAACTCAACTGCTAAGACATATAAATATTATTTGGCTCTCCTTGTGTCAAATCAATAAGTTTGGATGAAATAATACCCTTGAAGACAGACGATCCCCTATACTTGTGGGTCATCAGTGCTGACGGACAGATATATATCAACGGGCACCGTTGGCGTGTATGCGTGCTTTGCCGGCGATCTATCTTTGCCGATGGACCCCATCGACTTAGGTTGGTGCTTTGCCGACGGCTGATATTTGCCGACGGTTGTCGTCGACGAATAGAAAGCTTTGCTGACGACCGAGGTTGCCGACTGTGTCGTCGGTGTGCATGCATATATGCCGACTACATATCTTTGGCCGTCAGCATGTACTGCATTTCCAATTGTGAGACAACCAGTTAAGTTACCAGCCCTGTAGATAGACCTAGGCTAATAATTCAATCCCATGTTATTACGACTATTTTTTGTTCCTCGTGGAATGTGGAGTATAAAGGTGTACACTTTTTTAGACAATTGTCCACATGCCATTTGAAATGTTCCATATATTAAGATAGGTGTATAGCACAACTCTGTTGCGCGACGAGCACGGTCAAGGATAGCACCACTAGTCACCGAGAAACATCTCTGTTTAGACAAATTTGTTTTTCTTGGTTCTAACGAACAAAATATCATGTCACCGAGAAACAAGCTTCTTGTAGATATAAATTGTTGTTTTCTTCCACTAACTTCATGGAGCTTTCTGCATCAGCAACGAGCGAAAGGAGCACATCCACATTCCATTTATTAAACAATGAAATAACAACACCGCCAATGGATTATGACATGAATCCGACGAAAACATATTTTGTCACAATATAGAAAGAAAAGAAAAACTCGCAGCTCGCAGGCATGCATAAATATTAATTACATGCCATTTATTCTATATAGTGTCACATATTAAATTTCCAATAGGTGCAAATAACAGATAATATTTAGTAGTTGTTATTTTCCCAGAACTGAGATTGGAGCCAGTGTATCAGATCCTTTTCCACCTGAAATGCCGTGGCCAGAACATCATCTGAAATCGGCGGCTTTGATCCAAACACTGCATTGGCAATAGAAATAACCCCGGGGTTTTGGCTGCTGAGCGAGGACAACGCGGCCGCTGGCTTGTCATGCGCTAGGTTCATTTGGAAGTGGATCATTGCTTTTGGGAATACGAATACATCACCCTTCGTAACTATCTTAGAGAAGAGCCTATTTGGGTTGGATGTGACAAATCCAAGGTATAGTGTTCCCTCAAGCACGGTCAAGAGCTCAGTGGCACGGGGGTGTATGTGTGGCGTGTTCACACCTAGTGGTCCATAATCGATGCGTGCCAGAGAGATACCCAGGGTGTTGAGGCCAGGGAAATTTATGACATTGATGTTGGTGACGTTGGACCTGACCTTGCTGGCCTTTGTATCCCTAGCCTTATCAAGCATGGCGGGATTGAAGAAGTCGTCCGAGCTTGCAGCCATTGGATCCTTGCACGCAAATCCATTTACTCGCACTGCATGTGTACAGAAATTAGTAATAAACATGCAGTGGTGTGAGCGTGTAGTAACAATATTTTGATAATTATTGTCAGCATGTAGCAACCTTCGATGTGATCAACGCTATGTTACAACTAGATGAATTTCTACATCAATGGAATTAAGGACTCACTCATACACATGCATACAATACGTAGTGCATACCAGGGGACTTCATGTCAGCGATGCAGAAATCTTGAAGAGGACTAGGATCATATGCACTGGCCTGCCATGAGGCCAGCGCAAGGAGGACGGCAAGAAGATGGAATGAGGAGGTGGAGGATGCCATTGTGAGTTTCTTTGGCTAAGGAGACATGGATGGATGTGCTTAAATAGCCCCAGATTAACAGAGAAGGTGGCGCAAGTAATAGGGTGGCGATATGCAGGAAGCCAGGAACTTTCACGTGAGTTAATAGAACAAGTCAAGTACGATCGAGAGGAACTTATTAACCGATTAAAGTAGTATCCGCTGGCTGCTAGAACTTAGTTGGTGACGCAACTTTTTAAAGTTTGCTTAATGTAATGCATGTCCGCTCCACTAAGTAACTTCATACGTGTGCCTAACTGACATATTAGATATCTTGGTTCTTTCCTTCAAATAACATGGTGTTTTCCAGGCAAAACATGAAAATTATGAACATGGAGCACTGAATTACCTTAATCTTCACCTCCATAATCATCTGGAAAAGATAACTCAGGTCAAAGTCAAGCAGGGCATCTACCTAGGTCGCTACTATTCAAAAAGCTACTCGTATGGACATATTGGTAAAAATCACTCTCAATTCTTTAACATATATACTTGGAACTTCTGTCAGTAATTTGTTTTTTGAAAGATTCTTTTGCAGGAATCCTGAAAGATATTTTTCTACACATATAATTTCCCTGCTAGGTGCTCAATCGAGCTTAATTGCAGGTTCAATTGCTCATGTTTCTTTTAAATAAATATATCCATACAAATCTGCTCCACTAAGTAACCTTAATTACATAAGCACGTGCCTGCCAGTTACATATTTCGGACGAATTTTATGATCAAGATGTGCCACCTAACATAAGTGGATAGGGACATGGAACACAAGAGTTACACATCATCATACCCGTTGGGTATTATCCACTTCAATCTCCATAATCTATTAATAAAAAAGGTGGCCCAAGTTTTGCGTTATGGCAAAAGTATATAATTTTTGTTTGAAGTCAAATGGTACATAATTTTAACCAAGTAATAATACTAATTTGATATTATAATTATTGATAGTTTTTACTATAAGCTTGGTCAAACTTCGTATCATTTGACTTCGAACAAAAATTATATGTCCTCTTTTCAAGCATGGGAGGAGTACATGTTAGCCATATTGTTTGGTTCATTCAGACATCAACCTATTACGTAGTTTTAAAATTAGAACCAAATAATGGATCGTGATTTGGCTCGTCATAACAGATTGTAGTCCGCCGATGGTGACGCCTGTTTGTTTTGTGACAACGTATTCTTTTAAGGGGATATATATGAGAGAGATTTTCCATTCAATATTTTGCCGTTTGAGATAGCCTCCGTGATTCATGTAGCAATGCAGCTTAGTTGCATGCACGTACTGAATTCAAGGATATTGCGTGCAAGTAACGGAAAACGGTGACCAGTTCAACGATGTAAAAGTCAGTGATCTCTGACGAATATGAGAATATGTATAAACCTGGTAGTTGTGTTTAGGTGAACAAGCAAGATTATCACAAGTTCTTTGGGCGATATTGCGTGTAGTACGCATGCCACATGCGGATGCATTTACGTACCTACATTAATTCTTTTATCGGATTTGCAAAACCACACAATCTGCTGGCGCCACTTCATTGTCATCACCAGCGTGCAGGGTCCGGTCTTTGGACAATGCTTGCTCACTGAGTATAATAATATGGATAGTTGACGACGGACTGAACTACTCCTGATGAAATACTTTAGTATAGTATAAAGTAGTACTCCCTACTAGAAGTGAGAGAGGATTGGTGGAATAGTTGTTCATTGTATTGGTTGAGCCTCGTGGGCATATATATAGGAGTGCATGGTCATCTTGAAGTACTAGGCAAGCCAGAATATTTCCTAGTCTATCTTATGTTTTCAATCTAATCAATATACTCAACATCCCCCGCAGTCACAACGGTAGCGACACAGACGGTGAGACTGGGGAAGAATCCGAA
>NC_041385.1:56923788-56932819 GCF_002162155.2 Triticum dicoccoides
ACGGAAGTTATGACCATAGTGGAAACCAACGAGGTTGCTTCATAATGGTCGATGCATCGCGGAAGTCATGGCTGGAGTGGAAACTGACGAGGTTGCTCAAGCAAGGCGGTAGCCCTTTGTGCCGTTTGTAGCTGAGAGCGTAGGATGGTGTAGCCATGGTCGAGGTAGTCGTGGAAGAATGTCGTGGTCGATGTCGAGTCGGGGTAGCCGGTGTCGAGGAAGTCGCCGTGGACCTGGCAGAAGAGCGGCGGTGGCGGCCCAAGGAGGCGGCGGCGGCGGCTAGGAGAGCGGCGGCGGTGCTCGAAGTAGTCGAGGAAGAATCCGACAGCGTGACAAAGACCGGCGCGGGCTGTGACATTCCCGCGCCTAGGAAGACAGCGTGGTGCATACCATAAAGGAGTCGACTTGTGTGGACGACGAAGTAGACCGCGTGCCATGGCGCTACGGCCCGAAGGGGCGAAGCAGCAGCAGGGTGCGGGTTGGGGCGACAACGGGGAAGACCTCAGGGCGGCGGCAGAGGCCGTGAGCCACGCTTGCTACGGCCCGATGGGGCGACACAGTGGCAGTGCGAGGGTCGGTGCAACCACGGGGGCGGCCTGGAGCAGACAGCCTCGGGCCGGCAGTGGACCGCGGACCTGAAGGGGCGACGCAGCGGCAGCGCGTGGATCGATGCTGCCGGAGAAAAAACCACAGGGTGGCGGCAAGGACCATGTGGCACACTCGCTATGGCCTGATGGGGTGACACAGTGGCAACGCCAGGGTCGGTGCAGCCACAGGGACGGTCGGAAGCGGACATCCTCGAGACGGCAGTGGACTGCATGCAGCGGCACTATGACCCAAAGGGTGACGCAGCGGTAGCATGCAGGTTGACGCAACCACGGAAAGAACCATGAAACGACGACGCTGCGGTCTGAAAAGGACGACGCAACCGCTGTCCGTTGCTCGATCGATGGAAAGACGTGTAGACTCTACACGTTGATTTCATTGAATCGACGGATGCGTGCACAACCAACTAATCAGGTCGGTCGCGGCGCGGATGAAGCATGGCCGACGGGGCAGGACCGCAGAAGCACCAGACTAGGAAACACATCGGGCAGGCACGCTAATCTGTGCATACGCGTTATGCAAAAGAGCTAATCCAGACGCACATGCGTGCATGCAAGGAACAACTCCAACGCGGGGCCAACGGATGAAAGCAGCCAACTGCGTGGAAGTGCACCCATGCACGCCCGTGCAGGCACGCGATGGCCAGCGGCGGCGCGTTAGCTGCGATGCAGGCGGAGATGCTGAAGATGTCAATGAAGTAGACGAGCGTTGAGACGACGAACGAGGCGGCGGGCAACACGAATCGATAGTAGATCAGAAAACCAAAAAAAACACCGATCAACCGATTGGTGAGAGAGAAAACCTCAATCAACGGTTCAAGGAAAAGACTCTAGGACAGCCGATCGACACGATTGGCGAACAAACCCTAGGTACGGGTTGTGCGGCCCCCGTGGTGATCATGTAGATTGACAGCCCCGGGGGCGGCACGGTGCGGAAATTGCGGCGGCGGCTAGGTTTTGAATCGAGATTAGGCTGATATCATGGTAGAAAGGAGAGAGGGTTGGTGGGATAGTTGTTCATTGTATTGTTTGAGCCTCGTGGGTATATATATAGGAGTGCATGGTCATGTTGAAGTACAAGTCAAGCCAGAATATTTCTTAGTCTATCCTATGGTTTCCTCCTTCGGCGTCTTAGTCGTGGTGGGGTGCCAGATCTGGAGTTCGATGGCGTGTCCGGGGTGTTGCCCCGGTCTGATTCGTTCAACGGCAATGGCTTCACTTTTGGTGAGCCACCTTGAAGGTCCGCAAAGCTGCATATCAGCGATGGAGCCGCGTCGAGCTCGGGTGAGGAGGTGATCCGTCATTCTTTTTTTCGATGGCTGCTGTGGTGATGCCGGAGGCAGGTGACGGTCGTTAGTGTCAAGCTCAGAGATGTTCTGCTATCTTTTCAGTTTTGTCATGTCGGTTCTTACGTGACTTGTACTTTGTTCTTTATGATATGAATGAGACATGTATTACCATGCAAAAAAAATCTAATCAATATACTCAACACTTCCACAGTCCGAAAAAGCTTGTAAGCTTTTTCGGACGGAGGGACTACTACTTTATTGCTAATTCTAAGAATGCGATGTTAGGGCATCTCCAACACCGGCCTGCAAACCGTGCGCATCCATTCGGACCGCGCTGCCTGGAGCGTGAAAGTCATCCAACGCGGGTCTGCATCGGTCCGCAATGCTGTCCGTGTAAGCATCTCCTTCTCTCTGATCGCCTCGTCCTCTCCCGGCCTGTCCTCTACCTCTCTGTGCCCCTCCTCCTATAGCGTCGATGACGAAGTTGTGGTGGTCAGCGCCAGCAGGCGGCGGTGGTGGTAGTTCATCCTCGGGTCGATCTTCGAGCCGGCGCTCGCACTCTCTGAGCCCCTCAGCGTCCACCACGCCCGGCTCCTCCGCCAAGGAGGAGATCATCCTCTCCTCTTGCGATGAGGAGGACCAATAGAAGGAGCAGCGGCCACGCCTCCTCGCCAGTCGGAGATAATGACGGAGCGCTCGCTCCATCAGGTGGGCCTGGCACCACCGTTGCCGGCGAGGGTCCCTGCCGCGCTATCGCCTCTAGCTGAAGCCGATATCCTTACCTCATCACGTCAAGGAGGATCCCCCTGCCCTGAGCAGGCGCGACCGCGACGTCCAGATTGGACTCTGCATGAAGGACGAGCCCGCATCGCCACCGGTGCATAGCCTATACACGAGCATCAGTGGGCCCAACTCGCATCCCCACCACATCGTCCGCCAAGCCATCGAGGAGCTGCCGCCGGCCATAAGGAAGGTGTGTGGTCCCATCCTCCATTACATCGGAGGCGACAGTGTCGACGGTCCCTCGGGGTCGAGAACCATTGCCTCCGAGGAGGACAAGGCGGCGCATCAGCGAGCGCGATACGACCGGTGCAACGCCGCTCGCCACTCCTTGTTCACAAAGACCAGTGTGGCGTCGGAATGTGGCTGCAACAACCCGGACCTCGCCGCCGTGTGGTCCCTCGACCGTTCCATCACCACCAATGATACGGGCGCCAGACACCGCCGCCTCGATAGCGAGATCACCAAGTATGGCGAGAGTGGTCTATTAGCGAGACTTTCGATGTAGGAAAGGGCAAGGCTACCGCCCGGGCTCCTCCTGAGCCATCGACACTAGCCGCGGTGGCACTCCAAACCACGAAGCAGGAGGCGGAGCGGCTACGCCTCGAGCAGCAGGCAGCAGTTGGACAAGGCTGTTGTGACCCTTCGAAAGCCTTGCTCAGTTGGAGGGACGACAACGACAATGGCGGCGCGACGGACAACTACGAGGGTGCGGCAGGACAGGGTGGCCACGCGTACGAGGTTGTCGTCCGCTATAGATTTTAGGTTTTATTTATAATTTTGTAGTTATACGAGGTGGAAATATCGACCTTTTTACGTAAATTATGTCTGAATTTTCATGGAATCCATTGTGTTTGCATGAATTTCATCCGGTTTGTTGAAAAAGAGTTTGAAATGTATGCCTCTACGGTTAGATGGCGGCCTCCCGCATCCGTCTACTCAGACTGCCCCCTGTCCGCGGATGAATGCGGGAGGAAATTTGCGGGTTGCCATGGGAGATGCCCTTAGTTAAGATATAATGCCTCCATTCCAGTTTATAAGACTCAATTCAAAAATCTCACCGACCAAAAACGCTCAATTAATGCGCTCATTTTGATAGGTTTACCAATGCATTAATTGGGGCGTATGTATGCATGGCCGATAAATGATTGAGTTTTCTCTTAATCCTTGCATGCCTCGATTTAGTGTACCTTAAAATCTGAACAAAGCATGTAAAACAATAAAAATAAGACTTATAAAATGAAACAAAAATTGAGATAAGCCCTATAAACCGGGAGGGTGATAGTACTCATGTATATATAATTGACCCCTTCGATGCATAGTGTTGCCGCTTAGGATCCCAGTTTATTTATTTTTATCAACCAATTCTTTTACTTATTTAAACAAGGAAAAAACTTTATGTTTCCATTAGCTAAGCAAAGAAAAAAGCATGTACAATGTAACATCTGAAGCAATTAAAAAAACTATGCTTCCGGCCGCATCCATTGACGTGCAGCCCTCCTTGCCTCCGCCGGCCACCACGCGCACGCCGTAGCACACGCCACACTCCTCCCCCACTCGATTCGGACGCCACTCGCAGCCATCACCTAGAAGGATGCATCTACGCCCGTCACCGGATTCAACATGCCCAGGCCTTGATGCCGTCATGTTTCGTCAGGATACGTCGAGGACAAAACTGCGCATCCACCCCAAGCGCTAGCTCCATGCTGCCTCGCGGTATATCTTTGTCCTCTTGTCGCCCTCATCTCGCCGGTCGACCGACTGCCGGCACATCCTTGTACGACAACTCGTCTGCGCGCCTCTCAAATCATCAAATGTGATGAGTGCTGGCTGCTGGTGCTGCGCCGGGTCTCGACCACGGTAGAATATCCCAGATGCGTTTTCAACAAGTGCGAAATCGACAAAGTGAGTGCAATTTTGTGCGAGTGTTTGCTATTTGTATTGATTGTTTGTTTATTGTTATGTAGAAAGGCTGCAAGTTTTGGTATTGCAAAGAATAGTACAATAATATATTAATCAAGAGAGGTCTATTGGATGTTGGTGCACCAGTTGCTTAGAGAAAAGATTACAGAGGACGCTATGTCCAAGTTTGTGGATCCACAGAAGAAACAGTGTGCAAGATAGAGAAGTCAACAAGGAAGAGCGAAATGTTGGCAATGACGAGATGGATAAAGTATTAATTGGACTTGTAGGAGCGGTTTAGGAAGTTGTGTTTCTAAGGAAGTGTGTAATTTTCCTACTTCTTTGGATCAGTTCTTCTAGTGAGGAACTGGTGAAGTATGTGCCCAAAATGATGTTAAATAAAGTAATTGAGTAGTGAAATTTAATCCATTGGCCTAAAAGTAAATAAATTTGTGTTAATTTCTTTTTTGAGGAAGTATTAGGGCTTCGGTTAGGAACCACGTTTTTTAATAGATCAAATATAAGGAGTTAAGGTATAAGAGGCCATAGTGTCGGTTGGAGCCACCAGTCGGGACTAAAGGGTTGAGTATATAAGCAGCACTTAGCAGTTTTCTCCAAATCTCTCCCATTCTCTCCCCCGACACCGATGCCCTGCCCCGACGCCGACACCCTGCCCCGACGCTGACGCCGCCAGGCTGCTGCGCCGCCCTCCCAACACCGATGCCCTGCCTCGACGCCCTGCCTCCCAGTGAGCTCCGCCCCGGGCCATTCCCCTGCGCTGCCGCCATCGCCGCTGCGCTGCCACCGCGCACCGCCGACGCCCCTATCACTACATGAATCAGGCACTTTGCCGTCCGCCATGGCTGACGGCGAAGGCATGCCTGACGGACGGCAAAGGCCTTTGCCGTCCGTCAGCCGACGGCAACAGGACCGGCTGAATAGGCTACGGTAAAGGGCTGGTTTCCGTCCGCTGGCAGACGTCAAAGATGATATGGTCTTTGCCGTCCGCCAGCCCACGACAAAGGACTTGGACAACAGAAGTGGCAGCTTATGGCTGTTAGGGGGTTAATGGTGCGATTTGCCGTCAGCTGGCTGAAGGCAAAGACCATTTCATCTTTACGTCAGCCAGTGGACGACAAAGTAACCAAATAGACTAGCCCTCAGGTTGCACAGGTAGTTGCCACGTGGCAGCTTTGCCGTCTGCTGGCTGACGGTAAATATCTTTGTCATCTGCCAGTGGACGGCAAAGAGCCTGTATAGTCCCTATTTTTTCTTAGATTCATTCAATTTGAGCGCACAAGTTTGAGCACACAAATTTCACAACAGACATATCCAACACACAAGTTTGATCATATATACATACGTAACCAACACATAGTTCCATCCATGCATATGACAATAGTTTCACATTGTTTATCCAACACCTATCCATCCATATAACAAGTTCCACATTGTTCACCGATGCAAAATAAAAGCAGAAAGGGAAAAGAAGCACTCCATCCATGCAAGCTTCCGTGAAGTAAATGAAATCTGCAAAATGGGAAACAAGAAAGTTAGGAGAAGAAGACTAGAAGAAGAAGTAAGCATACTTAGGTAAAATGGAGCTAACCTAGCTAATTATGTCATTTTGAGTGAACTAAGCATAAGAAGAAGAAGAAGAAGAAGAAGAGGAAGACTAGAAGAAGAAGAGGTTTTTACCCTTTTCCTTCTCATTCTTCTTCTTTTATTCTTTCTTTTTCTTCTTTTTCTTCTTCTATTCTGTCTTTTTCTCCTCTTCCTTGTTTTTCTTCTTCTTATTCCTTATTTGTGTCATTTTAGAGCTTACACAGGTAATTATGCCATTTGTTTAGCTAACTAAGCTTATTTTGTCAATTTGGATGAAGTTAAGGTAAGTATAGGTCATTTTTGTGCTAACATAAGAAATTATGTCATTTTGGAGCTAATCTAGCTAAAATGGATCATTTTGGAGCTAATCTAGCTAAAATGGATTATATTGGAGCTAACCTAGGTTAAATGTGTCATTTTGGAGCTAACTTAACTAATTATGCCATTTTTTAGTTAACTAAGCATAAATTGGCCTTTTTTACACAAGAAAGTCAAGTGTATGTCATTATTGAGCAAACCTCGGTAACTAAGCATATTAGAGATAACTCGGCATATTAGAGCTAACTTAGGTCATTTCGGAGGAAGCAAAGCTAAGTGTAGATCATTTTGGAAATCTGACATACCTGACATAGTTCACTCCTCCTTCTTCTCCTTCTCCTTCTTCATCCTGATGCGCCAAGAGCGGCCAGGCACTAAAGGAAGTGGGATGTAGTCTTCTACCACAATTGGCATGGTCATGTCGCCCAGGTGTGGGATCGCCGGCGCCACCACCATCGCGAGGTCATTGGCATGCACCACCACCATCGCGAGGCCATCTTCAGGCAGAACCATCGCTAGGTCATCCTCAGCCACCACCATCTCTTGCCCATTGTTAGCCACCACCATCGCTAGGTCATCCTCGGCCACCACCATGTCTTGCCCATCATCAGCCAACACATCCTCATCCCCACTGTGCTCCCCTTCTTCCCTACTCCATTCCGGATCATCCTCGTTGCTGCTTTTGCTGTAGCCAGAGTCGGTGCTGCTTTGGCTGTAGCCAGAGTCGCTGCTGCTGCTTCCATTGCCTGACCAAATGCAACAATGACCGTTAACAATTGATGTGAGACAAAGCCAAATGTACTGGAAGAAGAGGCAGAATGTACTGGCATCGTCGTCGTCCTGGTAGCGCATGCGGCACATAGTCATGTTGAACACGTTCATGGTGAGCATGGCGTCGCCATCGTACCTGAAGAGAAGGAAGTACCCGTGCCGCATGTCATAAGCACGATAGAACTACTCCCAGCCATGACACACATACATGTGGCCGTACCTAATCACCAACTGCACGTCCCAATGCCTGCGAAACCCGCTGCCGGCCTGTCGCAGCTTCACATTATTTGGCCGATGGTCGTCCAACATCTTCATGAAAGTGTCAGGCAGCCTCTGCAGCATGGGACAAGGAGTGATGTAGCAAACATCAGAGTTATCATAAAGAGATGGGTGAAGGGGATATCTCTCCTTTTACATACCTCCCTCCTGGATGAATTCTCAAGTATGATACTGAAGAACTCAAAAGCATCCAACTCATACTCCGGTGTGGTAGAGCGCAACCTACGGTTGCGGCCTCCCCCCATCTCTGATAAGCAGGATAAGAGACCAATTAGTACCCATACAACATTATCATACAACATTACAGCAGCACAAGTTTTGAGCGGAAGATAATCAACTACACTTAATTAATGAGAGCCAAGTTTTTAGACATGAAAGAAAACTGAGAAAAAAGCAATGCACTTGTGCTCAACAACATCAACAGAGCATAGTAATCTAAAAAACAAAGCATATTTTAGGTGGCTCCAGGTTGACATACTAGAGCTGAGCACAAGATTTATTAGTAGCACTAGTCGTCAACCCGTGCCTTCGCACGGGCTAGACACAAAAATGTTGACTTTAGTTGAATTTCATATAATAAGTATTTTAACTTCTTTTGGTCAGCAACCTAGGCAACTAGCACTTGACTGTAATAATAATTCATGGTTTCTTGAGGGCTGGTGGTTGTCAAAAACTAACATATTCTTCTACTGCCCTTGCTTTGAAAACAAGAACTGGTGGTTGTCAAAAACTAACAAAAACTAACTAGAACTAACATATACTAACTAGAACCAAAAACAGAAACTAACAAAAACTAACCAAAAATTAACTAGAACTTGTGTAGTGATCAAAAACTAACATATTATTCTACTGCCCTTGCTTTGAAAACTAGAACTGGTGGCTATCAAAAACTAACAAAAACTAACTAGAACTAACATATACTAACTAGAACTAAAAACAAAAACTAACAAAAACTAAAAAACTAACTAGAACCAAAAACAAAAACTAACAAAAACTAACCAAAAACTAACATATACACGACTACTGCCCTTGCTTTGAAAACTAGAAACTTGGCTGGCATTTTAGCAATGTTCAACTTCGGCTTGATCTAAAATTAGGACCAACGGGTTGTTAGCATTGTACCATATGGTTGTCACCACTGCACCATATGTCAAAAATGAGTGGTAACCATATTTTAAAATTAAGACCAACTTCTACTGTCCTTGCTTTGACTGACATTCTTCTAAGATATTGAGATAACCTAGGGCAGGCCTTTTGATTGTGTTATCATTTTCACATCATGGGCAGACAATACCAGGCAAATCAAAACTAACTAGATCATAACAGATTTTGACCCTAGACTAGATCATAACATATTTCGCATCATGGGCACACTTACTTGAGGGCAAGGAGCGGTCGAGGTCGACGTCAGGGTGGCGCGGGGCGGAGGAGGGGGTCGCCAGGGCGGTAGGGGCGACACGGGGACGGTGTTGGCGCGGGGCG
>NC_041385.1:56932984-56949924 GCF_002162155.2 Triticum dicoccoides
GCGGCACGGGGGCAGGGAGGCCGGCGATGGGGGTGGCGCGGGACGGCGGCGGCATGGGGGCGGGGAGGCCGGCGACGGGGACGGCGCGGGGCGGCGGCGGCTCGGGCTCGGGGAGGAGAAAGGGGACAGAGAGAGTGGTCGGGCGCGGGTGTGTTGGATTATTAGTTAGGGCATGGTTCTTTGCCGTTTGCTAGCAGACGGCAAAGAGCCTAGCTAACAGACGTCAGTTTAAGCACTTTCTTTGCCGTCCGCTAGCAGACGGCAAAGAAAGTGGCCGTTAGGTCGTTCTCACTAGTGGGTCACCCTGCCTTTTGCCGTCCGCTGGTTCACGGCAAAGTTTCGTTGCCACCAGCTAGCTGACGGCAAAGATCTTGCTGACGACAAACGCGCTCTTTGCCGTCAGCTCTTTCTTTACCGTTAGCTTTCTGTATACTGATGGCAAAGACCTTCTTTGCCATCAGTGAGCCGACGGCAATGATATGGCTGACGACAAATATCTTGATTCCAGTAGTGGATATGTGTCGGTGTACTAAAGTAGGGGCTCTCCTTTGTACCCTTTACTAGTGCACGGGGAGTCAGAGCCGCGCCCATGACCACACTTAGCAGGGCAGATGGAGGAGTCAAAGTCGCGAGACGGTCAAAGAAAAGGCCAAGACCAGAAGCACAAGGGGCAAGAGGGCGAAGTGGTTTCCCCCGGCAAGATCCTTGCCGGGGCGGCCTTCGCAGCTTTGGCAGGAGCCTTGCCGGGGCAACTTGCCCAACGCCAGCAAGCGCCGCCACCCTTGAGCCCAAGGTTTCCAAACACCATCAACCTTGTTGGAACCGGGGCTCGGGAGGCGCCTCTGTGGTGGCATGCAGATCTTTGTGAAGACAAGTATCAGAAGACGATGACCCTGGCGGGACCCCTCCGAGGGAATCCACAAGACATCCGGCAAGATCCTTGCCGGGGACGACCATAGTGTCGCGACAAGACCCTTGTCGGGGCGCCCACAAGGCCCTCAGTGAGGACATCCGCGGGGCCACAGCCAGGCCCACGCCCGCCAAGGTTCCACCGCTGCTCCCATGCAGTTGCTAGCCCACCAGCTAGGCAGGCACCTGCGTGTCGATGTGAGGCTTCCAGGCCAACTCAGCTAGTGCCTACGTGGTGGCATGCAAATCTTCGTGAAGTCCCTACCACCGCACCACCTCAGCAGCCTGCCAGCCTACATAGCACCATGCGCACCGCTGGCCTGGACGCGTGTCAGAGCGACGTGGGGCAGTGACAGACGGGACGGGGGCTGGTTTCCGTCCCCAATAAAGTGAGGGGGACACCTAAGGGGCGCACTAAATGCATCTTGTCCTGTAAAGGCTAGCGATAAGCTTAGCCACTGTACACCAATGTCACCTCCTGTGTGCCACTGTGGTGATCCCCTTGACTATAAAAGGAGGCCCGAGGCATACTAGAGAGGGATTCGGACCCAGGGAGAAGTTACGCATCGTAGCTAGCTCAAGAACTCCAAGAACACTCAAATAGACACTAAAGCGGGACTAGGGTATTACGCACGTCGTGGCCCGAACCTGGGTAAATGACCCGTGTGCTTGAGTGACTGCTAATCCCGCTCTCCTCTCGACCCCGCGCCCCGTGCTACCTCTTGAGCGTGCGTTGGTTTTTCCCTTGAAGAGGCAAGGGTGCAGCAAATTAGCATAAGTATTTCCCTCGGTTTTGAGAACCAAGGTATCAATCCAGTAGGAGGCTCCTCCCAAGTCCCACGCGCCTACACAAACAAACAAGAACCTCGCAACCAACACGATAAAGGGGTTGTCAATCCCTTCACGGCCACTTGCGAAAGTGAGATCTGATAGAGATAATATGATAATATAAATATTTTTGGTATTTTTATGATATAGATTGAAAAGTAAAGATTGCAAAATAAAGTAGATTGGAAACTTATATGATAAAGAATAGACCCGGAGGCCATAGGTTTCACTAGTGGCTTCTCTCAAGATAGCATAAGTATTATGGTGGGTGAACAAATTACTGTCGAGCAATTGATAGAAAAGTGCATAGTTATGAGAATATCTAGGCATGATCATGTATATAGGCATCACGTCCGCAACAAGTAGACCGACTCCTGCCTGCATCTACTACTATTACTCCACACATCGACCGACTCCTTCCTGCATCTAGAGTATTAAGTTCATGAAGAACAGAGTAACGCATTAAGCAAGATGACATGATGTAGAGGGATAAACTCAAGCAATATGATATAAATCCCATCTTTTCATCCTCGATGGTAACAATACAATACGTGCCTTGTTGCCCTTGCTGTCACTGGGAAAGGACACAACAAGATTGAACCCAAAGCTAAGCACTTATCCCATTGCAAGAAATATCAATCTAGTAGGCTAAACCAAACTGATAATTCAAAGAGACTTGCAAAGATAACCAATCATACAGAAAAGAATTCATAGGAGATTCAAATATTTCTCATAGACAAACTTGATCATAAACCCACAATTCATCGGATCTCGACAAACACACCGCAAAAAGAGTTACATCGAATAGATCTCCAAGAAGAGGAAGGAGAACTTTGTATTGAGAATCAAAGAGAGAGAAGAATCCATCTAGCTAATAACTATGGACCCGAAGCTCTGTGGTAAACTACTCACAACTCATCGGACGGGCCTTGGTGATGATCGAGAGGCCCTCCATGGTCGATTCCCCGTCCGACGGAGCACCGACGAAGGCTCCAAGATGGGATCTCGCGGATACAGAAGGTTGCGGCGGTGGAAATAGTTTTTCGTGGTGCTCCTGGATGGTTTCGGGGTACGAAGATATATATAGGCGAATGAGGTAGGCCAGGGGAGCCACGAGGGGCCCACGAAGTAGGGGGCGCACCCACCCCCTTAGGGCGCGCCGGCCACCCTCTTGGCCGCCTCAGCTGCTTCTTGACGTCCACTCCAAGTCTCCTGGATTGTGTTTGTTCCGAAATGATCGCTCCCGAAGGTTTCATTCCGTTTGGACTTTGTTTGATATTCTTTTTATGCGAAACACTGAAATAGGCAAAAAAAACAGCAATTCGGGTTGGGCCTCCTGTTAGTAGGTTAGTCCCAAAAATGATATAAAAGTGTAAAGTAAAGCCCATAAACATCCAAAACAGGTAATATAATAGCATGGAACAATCAAAAATTATAGATACGTTGGAGACATATCAAGCATCCCCAAGCTTAATTCCTGCTCGTCCTCGAGTAGGTAAATGATAAAAACAGAATTTTTGATGTGGAATGCTACCTAGCATATTTCTCAATGCATTTCTCTTTATTGTGGCATGAATGTTCAGATCCAAATGATTCAAAATAAAAGTTCATGTTGATAAAAGAATAATAATACTTCAAGCATACTAACAAAGCAATCATGTCTTCTCAAAATAGCATGGCTAAAGAAAGCTATCCCTACAAAATCATATAGTCTGGTTATGCTCTATCTTCATCACACAAAATATTTAAATCATGCACAACCCTGATGACAAGCCAAGCAATTGTTTCATACCTTAATGTTCTCAAACTTTTTCAACTTTCACGCAATACATGAGCGTGAGCCATGGACATAGCATTATAGTGGAGTAGAATGGTGGTTGTGGAGAAGACAAAGAGGAGAAGATAGTCTCACATCAACTAGGCGTATCAACGGGCTATGGAGATGCCCATTAATAGATATCAATGTGAGTGAGTAGGGATTTCCATGCAACGGATGCACTAGAGCTATAAGTATATGAAAGCTCAAAAAGAAACTAAGTGGGTGTGCATCCAACTTGCTTGCTCACGAAGATCTAGGACATTTTGAGGAAGGCCATCATTGGAATATACAAGCCAAGTTCTATAATGTAAAATTCCCACTAGTATATGAAAGTGACAACATAGGAGACTCTCTATCATGAAGGTCATGGTGCTAATTTGAAGCACAAGTGTGGAAAAGAATAATAACATTGTCCCTTCTCTCATTTTCTCTCATTTTTTGGTGGGCTTCTTTGGCCTCTTTTTTATTTGGGCTTCTTTGGCCTATTTTACTTTTTATAAAGTCCGAAGTCTCGTCCCGACTTGTGGGGGAATCATAGTCTCCATCGTCCTTTCCTCACTTGGGACAATGCTCTAATATGAATATCGTCACACTTTTATTTACTTACAACTCGAGAATTACAACTCAATACTTAGAACAAAATATGACTCTATGTAGATGCCTCCGGCGGTGTACGGGGATATGCAATGAATCAAGAGTGACATGTATGAAAGAATTATCAAGGTAGCTTTGCCACAAATACAGTGTCAACTACATGATCATGCAAAAGCAATATGACAATGATGGAGCGTGTCATAATAAATGGAACGGTGGAAAGTTGCATGACAATATATCTCGAATTGGCTATTGAAATGCCATAATAGGTAGGTATGGTGGCTTTTTGAGGAATGTAAATGGTGGGTGTATAGTACCTGCAAGAGTTGCGCGGCACAAGAGAGGCTAGCAATAGTGGAAGGGTAAGAGTGCGTATAATCCATGGACTCAACATTAGTCATAAAGAACTCATATACTTATTGCAAAAATCTACAAGTTATTGAAACAAAGTACTACGTGCATGCTCCTAGGGGGATAGATTGGTAGGAAAATACCATCGCTCGTCCCCGACCCCCACTCATAAGGAAGACAATCAAAAAATAAATCATGCTCCAACTTCATCACATAACGGTTCACCATACGTGCATGCTACGGGAATCACAAACTTCAACACAAGTATTCCTCCAATTCACAGTTACTCCTCTAGCATGACTCTAATATTACCACCTTTTTATCTCAAAACAATTATTAAGCATCGAGTTGACCATAGTATTCAATTCTCTTCCTATCATAGTTTTTATTAGGATGCCCGCCATTCTAAGACCAATTTTATAACCATGGAAAATACCATGCTGTTCTAAAAGACTCTCAAAATAATATAAGTGAAGCATGAGAGATCAATAATTTCTACAAAATAAAATCACCACCGTGCTCTAAAAAGATATAAGTGAAGTACTAGAGCAAAATTGCATAGCTCAAAAGATATAAGTGAAGCACATAGAGTATTCTAATAAATTCCGAATCATGTGTGTCTCTCCCAAAAGGTGTGTACAGCAAGGATGATTGTGGTAAACTAAAAAGCAAAGACTCGTATCATACAAGACGCTCCAAGCAAAACACATATCATGTGGTAAATAAAAATATAGCTCCAAGTAAAGTTACCGATAGACGAAGACGAAAGAGGGGATGCCTTCCGGGGCATCCCCAAGCTTAGGCTTTTGGTTGTCGTTGAATATCTTGGGGTGCCATGGGAATCCCCAAGCTTAGGCTCTTGCCACTCCTTATTCCGTAATCCATCAAATATTTACCCAAAACTTGGAAACTTCACAACACAAAACTCAACAGGAAATCTCATGAGCTCCGTTAGTGCAAGAAAGAAAAACCACCACTTAAGGTACTGTAATGAACTCATTCTTTATTTATATTGGTGTTAAACCTACTGTATTCCAACTTCTCTATGGTTCATACCCCCCAATACTAGCCATAGATGCATCAAAATAAGCAAACAACACACGAAAAACAGAATCTGTCTAAAACAGAACAGTCTGTAGTAATCTGTAACTTTCGAATACTTCTGGAACCTTAAAAATCCTACCAAAATAGTAAGTCCTAGGTAATTTTTCTATTGATCTATGGCAAAAATAATCAACTCAAAATCACATTTCTGTGATTTATTGAATGTTTTCTCGTGAGCGCAAAGTTTCTGTTTTTCAGCAGAATCAAATTAACTTCCACCCAAGATGATCCTATAGGTTCTACTTGGCACAAACACTAATTAAAACATAAAAACACATCTAACCAGAGGCTATATTAACTATTTATTACTAAAAAATAACAAAAATCAAGGAACAAAAATAAAATGGGGTTGCCTCCCAACAAGCGCTATCGTTTAACGCCCCTAGCTAGGCATAAAAGCGAGAATAGATCTAAGTATTGCCATCTTTGGCATTCAATTCATAAGTGCCTCGCATAATAGATTCATAAGGTAATTTAATTTTCTTTCTAGGAAAGTGTTTCATTCCTTTCCTTAACGGAAATTGGAATCTAATATTTCCTTCCTTCAGATCAATAATTGCACCAATCGTTCTAAGGAAAGGTCTACCAAGAATAATAGGACATGAAAGATTGCAATCTATATCAAGAACGATAAAATATACGGGCACATAATTCCTATTTGCAACAATAAGAACATCATTAATCCTTACCATAGGTTTCTTAATTGTGGAATCGGCAAGGTGCAAGTTTAAAGAGCAATCATCAAATTCACAGAAACCAAGCATATCACATAAAGTTTTTGGTATCGTGGAAACACTAGCACCCAAATCACATAAAGCATAGCATTCATGATCTTCTATTTTAATTTTTATTGTAGGTTCCCACTCATCATAAAGTTTTCTAGGGATAGAAACTTCTAATTCAAGTTTTTCTTCATAAGATTGCATCAAAGCATCAACGATATGTTTAGTAAAAGCTTTATTTTGGCTATAAGCATGAGGATAATTCAACATGGATTGCAACAAGGAAATACAATCTATTAAAAAACAACTATCATAATTAAATTCCTTGAAATCCAAAGCAGTGGGTTCATTACTATGTAAAGTTTTAATCTCTCCAATCCCACTTTTACCAATTTTGGCATCAAGATCAAAATACTGCAAATCATCGGAACACCTTTTAACTAAAGTTGATTCACCTCCAGTCCCATCATTATTAAGATTCATATTGAAAAACAGAGATTTAATAGGAGACACATCGGTAACTTTTAGATCTTCATCATTATTTTCATGAAAACAAGAAGAACACGCTCTTACAAAGCAATCTTTCTTAGCATGCATCCTAGCGGTTCTTTCTTTGCACTCATCAATGGAAATTCTCATAGCTTTGAGAGACTCATTGATATCATGCTTAGGTGGAATAGATCTAAGTTTCAAATAATCAACATCACGAGAAATTCTATCCACGTTTCTAGCCAATTCATCAACTTTAAGCAATTTTTCTTCAAGCAAAGCATTGAAATTCTTTTGAGAATTCATAAATTCTTTAACACTAATCTCAAAATCAGAGGGCATATTATTAAAATTTCCATAAGAGTTATTGTAGGAATTACCATAATTATTAGAGGAATTACTAAGAAACAACCTAGGATTAAAGTTTCCTCTATACTGTTGTTACCAAAACTATTCCTACCAACAAAATTGACATCCATAGATTCATTATTATTATCAATCAAAGTAGACAAAGGCATATCATTAGGATCAATAGGGGCACTTTTAGTAGCAAACAATTTCATAAGTTCATCCATTTTTTCACTCAAAACATTAATTTCTTCTATAGCATGAACCTTTTTACTAGTAGATCTTTCGGTGTGCCATTGAGAATAATTAACCTTAATATTATCTAGTAGTTTAGTATCTTGTCCTAAAGTGATTTCCATAAAAGTGCCTCCCGCGACCTAATCTAAATGATTTCTAGAAGCAAAATTCAATCCGGCATAATTTTTTTGTATGTTATCCATAAATTCAAACCATGTGTAGGGCAATTACGTATCATTAATTTCATCCTCTCCCAAGATTGTGCAACATGCTCATGATCAAGTTGCTTAAAATTCATAATATCGTTTCTAAGAGAGATGATCTTAGCGGGAGGAAAATACTTAGAGATAAAAGCATCTTTGCACATTCCACGAATCAATACTATTTTTAGGCAAAGACGAAAACCAAGTTTTAGCACGATCTCTAAGTGAAAACGGAAATAACTTCAATTTAACAATATCATTATCCATGTCTTTCTTCTTTTGCATATCACACAAATCAACAAAGTTGTTTAGATGAGTAGCGGCATCTTCACAAGGAAGGCCGGGGAATTGATCTTTCATAACAAGATTCAACAAAGAAGCATTGGTTCACAAGATTCAACATCATTAAGAGGAGCAATCGGAGTGCTAAGGAAATCATTATTATTGGTATTGGAAAAGTCACACAATTTAGTATTATCTTGAGCCATTGTGACAAGCAATCCAACACACAAGCACATAAGAGACAAGCAAAAAAGAGGCAAACGGAAAAGAGAGGGCGAATAAAATGGCAAAGGTGAAGTGGGGGAGAGGAAAATGAGAGGCAAATGCAAAATAATGTAATGCGAGGGAGATGGGTTTGTGATGGGTACTTGGTATGTCTTGACTTCAGCGAAGGCCTCCCCGGCAACGGCGCCAGAAATCCTTCTTGCTACCTCTTGAGCATGCGTTGGTTGCCTCGGCTGCTTCTTGACGTCCTCTCCAAGTCTCCTGAATTGCGTTTGTTCCGAAAAGACCGCTCCAGAAGGTTTCATTCTGTTTGGACTTCGTTTGATATTCCCTTTCTGCAAAACACTGAAATAGGCAAAAAAAGAGCAATTCGGCTTGGGCCTCCAGTTAGTAGGTTAGTCCCAAAAATGATATAAAAGTGTAAAGTAAAGCCTATAAACATCCAAAACAGGTAATATAATAGCATGGAACAATAAAAAATTATAGATACGTTGGAGATGTATCACCCCACAACCATAGTAGGGATTCCCGTGATCCCATAGGTGACGTTTCCACCGACATCTTTGGCGCGCCAGGTAGGGGGTGCGGTTGAGAGAATCTGGTTCAGTAGTTAGTTCTACAGTACCTCGTCGTCATGGTTCCCAAGAGGAAGATGACGACGTTGATTGGCTCATCCAGACCCGGACTGCCCGTGCCAGTGCGGGTAGGTAGCATGGCCGTCACGGATAGAACCCGGGGCGTGGCCCGTGAACACCCGCATCGCTCTGGCAGCCAGACCTGGGATAGCAACGTCGCTCATGAGCGAGACGATGAGCCGCATGCCGTCATATCCACAGATGGAGTTGTGCCCCCGCAGGCGACGTGGGGCCGTCCAGAGCCGTCACTGTGCCGCCTGCCGGTGGCGCGATGACCTCCAAGACGCCCACGCCGACGCCCACGACGCGCTCCTCCCAAGTCTTGCGCGATGAGCAACATCACCACGTTGATGACCCCCCGGCGTCCCTGCGCATCACTCGCGGGGTGGAGAAGACCAGCATGCACGCCGAAGTGCTGGCAAAAATGGTGTATGGTCGCAGGACCATGATAGAGCTCCTTCTAACATGGTTACAGGTCAGAGCGCGTCAAGGTTCACGCGGCTTTCGCTGCTACACACGCCAGCAGAAGCTTTGGCGCGCGCGCAGCTTCTCCTCAACTTCCCTCCTACTGCGGAGAAGCTCAACGAGTGGAGATCCACCGTCCTGAGCCTCGTCGGCATCGCTAACAAAGATGAGCCGCGACCAGCGGCGCCTGTAGGCCGACGCTTCGTCGAGCCACTACATCCCAACAGAGGAAGGGCCAGAGGTGATGCAGCCACGGTGCACTCTCCTCCCCCACGCCGGCCACCGCGGGTGTTAGTCGTCGTGATGACACTTGTGATAATATATCTATAGCATCGTCCGATGTGCGGACCCACCATGATCAGCATCAAGTTCTTCAGGAGCGGGCCCATGAAGACGCTCGAACTACCATCAAACACCGGCATGGAGCGTGCCACCAGTCAGATAGGCGGGCATGACCCACTATGGACCACCCGACCCCGGGAGACTACGGTGGCCTACCCTATGAGGTTGGTTGCCCGACTTTTACCCGTGAGCTGCGGCAGTTCCAGTGGCCCTCCCACCACACGTTCAAGCCTGACATTGGAGAGAAGTACAACGGCAAGACTCACCCGTCGGAGTTCCTCAGCATCTACACCATCACGATGCAGGCTGCTGGGGCACGCGACGACAAGGTGCTTGCCAATTATTTCTCGTTGGCACTTAAGCCCAATGTCATGTCATGGTTGATGCATTTGCCGGTGGATTCCATTTCTTCTTTGTCGGATCTGTGTCATGAGTTTGTTTGCGCCTTCATCGGAGGCCATCAGGCTCATTGACAGGCGAGTGATTTGCATAGCATTCCCCAGAAGGAAGGTGAGAGCCTGCGCAAGTACATCCAGAGGTTCAGCCGGGTGCAATACAACATCCCAAACGTTCATCTTGTCGCTGTGATCAGCGCATTCTATCAGAATGTGCGCAACCGCAAGATGCGCGAAGAGCTGGCGATGAACAAGGTCAAAGATGTGGGCGAACATTATGTTCTGGCCGATAGGTGCGCCCGAGATGAAGAGGGGAGGAAGTACCCCGGCGAGGACGCCGGTGCGGAAACTGACTCCACTGGCGACACCGCCACCCCGACGAAGAAGGGGCGGCGCCATAACATAAAGCGTAAGGGCAATACTGTGCTTGCCGTCGAGGTATCCGATGACACCGGCACTGCCAAGAAGGCCAAGGCAAGTGACCCCGGCAAGGAGGTTGCCGGGTGTGCCGCTTGTCGGGCCTTGGCGGCTACCGACAAGCCGGGAAGCTCCGACAAGCAGTATTGCAAGATCCACCACACCAAGGGCCATGACCTCCAGTATTGCCGACAAGTTGAGCTGCTTGCTGAGAAGCAAAAAGCTGAGTACGAGAGGCGGGACAAGGAGAAAGGCCAGGATGGTGTCGGAGGGTCCGGCAAGAAGCATGGCGACCAACGAGGCCTCCACAGCAAGGATAACCAGCAAGAGAGGCCCGCCCAGGGCCGCGACAAGAAACAGGAAGACGATGATCATGACGAGGACGACGAGTCCGGCGACCATGAGTTTCAGAAAGCTATGGAGGCCATGTGCGTCGAGGGTGGCTGATAACCCACAAGTATAGGGGATCAATTGTAGCCTCTTTCGATAAGTAAGAGTGTCGAACCCAACGAGGAGCTAAAGGTAGAACAAATATTCCCTCAAGTTCTATCTACCACCGATACAACTCTACGCACGCTTAACGGTCGCTTTACCTAGAACAAGTATGAAACTAGAAGGACTTTGTAGGTGTTGTTGGATAGAATTGCAAGATAATAAAAGGCACGTAAATAAAAAGTAGGGGATGTTTAGATAAAGAAGCAATAAAGTAAATATAGCGAGTGTGGAAAATTTGTGATAGGAGTTGTGAAATTGTCCCTGAGCAATTGACTACTTTACTAAACCGATAGCAAGTTTTATGTGGGAGAGGCATAAGCTAACATAGTTTCTCTTCTTGGATCATATGCACTTATGATTGGAACTCTATCAAGCATCCGCAACTACTAAAGATCATTAAGGTAAAACCCAACCATAACATTAATGTATCAAGTCCTCTTTATCCCATACGCTACAACCCCCTTACTCGGGTTTATGCTTCTGTCACTCAAGCAACCCACTATATGCTAATCATGAACGTATTGCAACACCCTACAACGGGAATCCCTCACACTTGCGCGACACGGAGGGCACAATAGGACAACAACATAACCACAAGAAAATTAAACCAATCATAACAATTCATCAATCACTGATAGGACAATGAAAATCTACTCAGACATCATAGGATGGCAACACATCATTGGATAATAATATGAAGCATAAAGCACCATGTTCAAGTAGAGGGTACATCAGGTTGCGGGAGAGTGGACTGATGAATAGAGAGGGGGGAAGGTGATGGAGATGTTGGTGAAGATGACGGAGGTGTTGGTGTAGATCGCGGTGATGATGATGGCCCCCGACGGTGTTTCGGCGCCACCTAAAGCAAGGGGGAGAGAGCCCCCTTCTTCTTCTTCCTTGACCTTCTCCCTAGATAGGAGAAGGGTTTCCCCTCTGGTCCATGGTCTCCATGGCATGGGAGGGGCGAGAGCCCCTCCGAGATTGGATATGTCTCTCTGTCTCTCTCTGTCTCTGTGTTTCTGATTCTGCCCTTTCACCGTCTTTTATATTCCCGGAGATCCGTAACTCCGATTAGGTTGCCCTTTGGACACGATTTCTATCCGGATATTGGTTTTCTTGCAGTGAAAGAAGGGCACCAACCGCCTTACGGAGTGACCACGAGGGTCAGGGGCGCGCCCCCCTGCCTCATGGGCCCCTCGAGCATCATCTCGCGTTGATTCCACTTCGCAAAATTCACAATATTCCAAAAAAAATCTCCGTCCATTTTTATTCCGTTTAGACTCCGTTTAATATGGGTTTTCTGTGAAACAAAAAACATGCAACAAACAGGAACTGGGACTGGGCACTGGATCAATATGTTAGTCCCAAAAATAGTATAAAAAGTTGCCAAAAGTATATGAATGTTGAATAATATTAGCATGGAACAATAAAAAATTATAGATACGACAAAGACGTATCAGCATCCCCAAGCTTAATTCCTGCTCGTCCTCGAGTAGGTAAATGATAAAAAAGATAATTTTTGATCTGGAATGCTACCTGGCATAATCTTGATCATGTATCTAACCATGACATGAATATTAAGACACGAGTGATTCAAAGCAATAGTCTATCATTTGACATAAAAACAATAATACTTCAGGCATCCCAACAAACAATCATGCCTTTCAAAATATCAATGCTTATAGAACGTTATCCCTACAAAATCATATAGTCTTGTATGCTCCCTTTTCTTAACACAAGGTACCCCTCATGCCTATCCCGGTGTCAGCCAAGCAATTGGTTCATACTTTTTAACGCGCTTCAGCTTTTTCAACCCCCACTTAGTTTCAGTTTGAGCTTTCATACACTTATAGATCAGCATCCAACTTGCTTTCTCATGAAGACCTCGGGCATTTGAGGAAACCCATCATCGGAATATACAAGCCAAGTTCTATAATGAAAATTCCCACTAGTATATGAAAGTGACAATATAGGAGACTCTCTATATGAAGAACATGGTGCTACTTTGAAGCACAAGTGTGGTAAAAGGATAGTAACGTTGCCCCTTTCTTTTTTTTCTTTTTTTTCTTTTTTTGGCGGGCTTATTTGGCCCCCTTTTTATTTAGGCTTCTTTGGCCTCTATTTTTTATGGGGCAATGTTCTATAATGATGATCATCACACTTTTATTTACTTACAACTCAATATTACAACTCGATACTAGAACAAAGATATGACTCTATATGAATGCCCCTGGCGGTGTACCATGATGTGCAATGATCCAGCGTAGCAATGCCATCAAAAAACAGACAAGCCATGAAAACATCATGCTAGCTATCTTACGATTATGCAAAGCAATATGACAATGAATGCTCAAGTCATGTATATGATGATGATGGAAGTTGCATGGCAATATATCTCGGAATGGCTATGGAAATGCCATGATAGGTACACTACAAAAAAGTACACTTCCGTGATGATATGTGTTTGTCACAGTAGGTCGCATTTTTTGTCATGCATGTACATCCATGATGATTTTATGACAGAATCAAGATAGTCATACCTCTGCTGTCGTAGAAGTGTTCCATGACATTACCAAAATTATCATCACGGAAGTGTCCACTTCCATGACGATAAATTGTGCGTCACAGAAGTGCTTTCGTCAAGGGTGACCAACACGTGGCATCCACCGTAACAGAACACCGTTAAGCTATCGGATTCGGTTTTGGATCCGATAACCCATTAACAGCCCCGACCAATGGGGATTTTCCACGTGTAAAATCATCATTGGCTGGAGGAAACACGTGTCGGCTCACCGTTGGGACATATGTCATCCACTCATTGCACCGAACGTGCCTATGATACGGTGACACGTGGCACGGCCCAACAGAGGCCCATTCCTGTGAAAAGGCCAGCCCGTTTGACTTGGTCAAAAGGTGTCGGGCCAGCCCACAGAAAGCCTGTTAACGGCTTGTTCGCATATAGCCCATTTACAGCCCGCTAACCTAGGGCCCATTATGACCTCTCCGAATTAGGCCCGGTAGCGTCGTCTGGGCCGTCCAATATTATTCTAGCCCATTTGAACTTCCGGCCCATGTGTGGCCCATGGCTTCTTTTGGCCCATATGAGGCCCTTTGTAACTCTTGGCCCATTAACAGCTCGTGGTGAAACTGGCCCGTAATGAACAATGTATCACTTTATACCCATTAACGGCTCGTTATTCCATTGGGCCGTTTCCATCCCAAGTTATCTTTTGGCCTTCTCAGGGCCCATTGATTCTTGGGCTCATTTGCAGCATTCGGTTACATACGCCTGTTACTGTCTTTTTCTGCTTGTGGGCCAAATTTAGCCCGTCGTTATAGTCGGCCTGTTTGTGGACCGTTAATACGTTGGGATGTTTTCATGTCAGAAAAACCCCTTGGGCTATATTCATATAGTTATCAAATATGGCCTATTAACGACCCGTTATGGTCCACGAATAGTACGGCCCATCATTGGCGAAATGATGATACGCCCCATAGAAGGCCCATGGATCCTATGGCCCGTATGAGGCCCATGGATCGTATAGCCCGTAGAAGGCCCATGGATCGTATGGCCCGTAGATGGCCCATGGACCCTACAGCCCGTAGAAGGCCCATGGATCCTAAGGCCCGTATAGAAGGCCGATGGATCCTACGGTTCGTATAGAAGGCCAATAGATCCTACGGCCCGAAGAAGGCCCATGAATCATACGGCCCGCAGGAGGCCCATGGTTACAACAGTCCATGTGTTTCCATGATTATTTTGGCCTAGTTACCAAAAATAGGCTATCGTGGCCACTAGAAAAACACAAAAAAAGAACTGCAGTGACTACCACTAGTAGAAAAAGGGTCAAATGTGAAGCACATTAGTGTCGATTTGATTTTGAGCCGACAATAATGTGTCCATTAGTGCCGGTTCCTACGGCTAGCCGGCCGCTCTCATTAGTACCAGTTCGTGGCGAACCTTTAGCACCGGTTCGTGCCACGAACCAGTACTAAAGTGAGTAGTGGCAGGATGTTGTCAGTCTGGGGCCCCTCCAGCACCTTTAGTACCGGTTTGTGTTACGAACCGGTACTAAAGGTCGTCCTACATAAACCCTTCGCCCACCCAAGCTCTCTCTGTTCTTCCCCTTTCCCCTCTCCTCCTATGTTCTTCCCCTGTTCCTCGAGCTCATCACACATTTTGCCCAAAATTTGTCAAGATTCCAAGGCCCCCATTCATTCAAATGATCATAAATGTTAGCAACTTTGTCCTTTCATCTCTGTTTGCTAGATTAGCTCTTGCAATGCTTTGTATAATGATTAATTTGTGAGTTTAGTAATTTGGGAGGAATTATATGTGCTAGTATATGATTTATATGCAATTTGAGGTCAAAAATAACACTTAGTTTGCATATGTAGGTGTGGTTTACTTAGTGCCTTCTAAATCTCTGTCGTAACCACCATTGATCGCCCGCATCGTCCCGTCGCCGGCACCACCTTGTGGTGAGGCTCTTGTTCATGAATGTTTTAAATTACCAAATTGATGTTGGTGTGATTTGGATATATAGTTACTCATATAATTATCTTACCCGTATGTTGTTTGTTATACATAGTGCCATGGTTTTGATATCCGTCCCCGCCGGCCCTCGTCCTTGTTATGATTCGGATGTGGTATATTCTCTTTCAAAACTAGTTGTTACATTTCGTGTTTATGACAAATTATGCCCATCAAGTTGACATGGATATTTTTATCTAGGAGGTATGTGAACCGGAAATTCCAACCGACCCTATTGTCGAGAGGTTAAATTTAGTTGAAAGAGAAAACGAGCATTTGAAAGAAAAATTGAAAAGAATTGAGGGAGAGAAGATGGAATTAGAGTTGCATGTTGCCGATGTCGTCGATGATCACAAGATCAAGATGGAGAAAATATGCTTGAAGATTAGAAAGATTAGAAAATATGACATTAATAGTGAGGCTTGGTATCATTATGCTGTTAGATCAATTGTTACCTTAGTTGCAATCTTGATCCACTAGTAGAAAAAGGGGCTTTTGTCCCGGTTGGTAAGGCCCTTTAGTCCTGGTTTTTGAACCGGGACTAAAGGGTCGTTACTAATGCCTCTCCCCTTTAGTCCCGGTTCTTACACAAACCGGGACTAAAGGCCGCGGCCATGTGGAGCTCCACTTTTAGTCCCGGTTGGTAACACCAACCGGGACTAAAGGAAATTTTATGATTCTTTTTTTTAAAAAAAAATTTGAATTTTTTTTGAATTTTTTTTGTTTTCAAATTTCTGAATTATTTTAACCTCTAATCTCTAATCACCACCCCTCATCACTGCAAAATTTATCCTCTAATCTCTAATCACCCCTCATCATTCCAAATCATCTAACTTCCTGAACGGTCACCCATCCTTCCACTCCCACAGCCTGAGCACGCTTAACTTCCGGGTTCTATTGTCCCTCATTTCCAAGTCTGCACTTGTTGTTTTCCTGACAATAGTAAGATGTCAATCCTATTAACCCTCAGGAATTTTGCTTGAGCATGAAGTGACACATTTCACTGTTTGAGTTTGAAACTATTGTTTTAAAACACAATAATTATTTAGTAACACAAATATTTCTTGAATAATTAGTTTGACCATTGTTTGACCACAGTTTGACCAGATTTGACCAAAATTCAAAATAACTAAAATAATTATTTAGTAACACTAATATTCTAGAATAATTAGTTTGACCATTGTTTGACCACAGTTTGACCACAGTATGAATTTTTTTTGATTTTTCCACTCTAGATCTTAAAAGCCTCGTAACTTTTTTCTGTTAGGTTTTTGAGGATTTTGGAAATGTTTAACATGGTTCCCCCATTAAATTTGGATGTAACTTATCGAGTAGATGATTTTTCATATAAAAAACTTTTTCATCCGAGTTAGTATGCAAAAGTTATGCCCATTTTACTAAATTCTAGAGAGATTTTGCAAATAAAGTCGAAATTCACATTTGCAAATTTTCCCAACAACTAGACCACATATCACATGGGAAACTTGTTGTCTTTTATTTTTTTGACATTTTCATCATTTTCTTTTATTTTTTTTAAACTGAAAAG
>NC_041385.1:56950170-56960989 GCF_002162155.2 Triticum dicoccoides
TGGCCCACGTGGACCTTGGGCTCAGGAACCGGGACTAATGCCCACATTAGTCCCGGTTCTGGACTAAACCGGGACTAATGGGCTAACCCGGCCTTGACCAAAGCTCTCTTTTCTACTAGTGATCGCATTTGTTGTTGCATTTAAATGGTTTAGCTAGAGAGTTATTTGTTTCTTGCATTTAAGTGTTGAATGAACTATATATATATATATATATATATATATATATATATATATATATATATATATATATATATATATGAACTTTATGTATGAAAGAAACATCGTCGGAGTGGCTGACAAGACAGACATGTCAGAAGATTATGAAAAGTTTGATGAAATTGCTCCATTCAAAGTGAATATTGACCCAAGCATCCAGTTAAATGATGAAGATTGTCCATGGCTATGGCGCAAAGGGACACACGTGAAGAAAAAACTTTCACACCCAAAGATCTGGGATGTGATCGGCTTCACTATCATCACTTTCTTCTGTGTTTCACACCCAGGAGGGAATCTCTGTAATAGTTAGGGTAGTTATGTGTTTCGGCATTTGAAACGCGAAGAAATTTTATGTGCAAACAAATTCTTTCATGCATTTAAAACACTAAATGACCCTGAAATTGAAAAGCATTTCAAATGAACTCAGAAAAGGTTGAAAGTTGGGATGGTATCATAATTTCACCCACAAGCATGTGCAAAAAAGTAGATAGGGTTACCGCAAAAACTGGATGCACTTCGTGTACAAAATGGACAGTCTCTTTTGAAGTATCAGGGTTTCGGACGAAAACTCATCTGTTACAAAGGCATTTCATTTTTTAAATAACCTAAGCATTACCAAATTGAATATAATGATAAAACACACTAATATTAAACATAAGAAAAAAGAATCACTGAAAAATCTATTTTCAAAGTTAAGTTATTCACAAACTAGTGATTCACACAAATTTCAAATAATTCACAATTTAAACTATTCAAATTTGAAAACTACCGGCACTAACAGAAAGTTTGTAATTTTTTGTACCTAAAGCAAAAATATTCACAAAGAAACTCTAAATACAGCAAAAAACAACTCAAAAATAAATAAAACAAAAATAAATAAAGCAAAAAATATAAGAAAATAAAAAAGCCGGCCTAGTGGGCCAGAGCGGCCTGCATACGACTAGAAACCCAACGTGTTGTTGGGCGAGGATGCAGGCCCGCAAAGGCCCGGTAGGCCCACATGGCAGCACGGAACAGGTAGGCCCAGTAGGCCTACTTTGGAGAGGAGCTCGAGAGAGCTACCGCTCTGGGGCTTATAAACCAGTGCGGACGCCCCTCGGCTAGCGAGGTGGGACTAAACTTGCCGCACCGAACTTGTGCCAGCACACACCTTTAGTACCGGGTTGTGGTACCAACCGGTACTAAAGGGGTGGTCTTTAGTAACGGTTGGAGCCACCACCCGGTACTAAAGGGGGGGCGCTTTCTGCCGCTTCGCCTGGCCAAAACAGACCTTTAGTACCGGTTGGTGGCTCCAACCGGTACTAAAGGGGTGTCCTATATAAGAAACTACTTCAAAAAAATTCATTTCTCATCTCTCCCTGCATCTTTCTCCTCTGCCCCATCGCGGCCACCCCTTGTCGCTGCCCCCGTCATCGTCGCTGCCGCGGCTGTCCCCGCCCCTCGTCGCCGCCCCCGTCGCGGTCCACGTCCCCGTCGTCCCCGTCGCTGCGCCCCGCTCCGTCGTCGCCGTCCCGTCTCGTCGTCCCCGCCCGGCCCGTCCCCGTCCGCGTCGTCTCCGTCCCGTCCCCATCCCCGTCGTCACCGCCCGTCTCCGTCCCCGTTGCCGCCCCCCGTCGCCGCGCCTCGCCGGTGAGCTCATGCCCCGGCCGCCATGTCCACACACACACACATTAGTTTTTTAGTGATAGAAATGTCTATACAAATGTTAGAAATTTTTCTGTTTTTTAGTTATAGAAATATTAGAAATTTTATAAAAAAAATTCTATTTTTTTGTTATAGAAATATTTATAGAAATGTTAGCATTTTTCTGTTTTTTAGTAATACAAATATTAGAAATGTTATAGAAATGTTAGTTATATATATAGAAATGTTAGAAATTTTAGAATTAGTTTTAGTTAGATGAATTAGATTAATGTCAAATTGTTAGAATCTGCATATAGAATTTTAGTTATCACAATCCAATCATTTAAAAAAATGTTACTTTTTGCGGGCATATAGTATTTGTTCTCGACGATATGCCCGGCCCGCATCCTTGCCGTCGACCCGTTCGCGACGACGTACTGCTTCAGAGGACCCGCATCCGGGACTGGGCTTCGCCGGGCTGGTACTGGGAGGTGCTACCTGGAGGGGCGCGCCGCTTGGTGAGGAAACCGGCCTCAGGCCCCGTCGTCGACCCTGATGTCCTTTGGTGGCGTTCCCGTGGGCCACATTCGATGCAGAGGGAGCCAGCCCCGCCGGAGGTGGTGCGTCGCCGTGCCAGGGAGGAGGACGAGCACATCCATCGCTACATGGCTGCTATGGACGTCAGGTTCTCCAATACTTGGCAGGTTCTTTGGGCAGATGACCGGAGATATGATCCTGTGATGGTTCCTTCTCTTTGGGTGTCCACCGCCCGCGCCCCAGGAACCGCGAGTGGCCTAGATTCTTCTATAGTATTGTAAGTGCATCTAGTGCCCCTTAGTGATTTTGGTGTATTGAAGACTTATAGGTTAAGGGACTGATGTGTTTGTGAGTGTACACATGTCTATAAGTCTATGAGGAGTTTGATATTTACAGAGAAAGTCGACCCCTAAAAATGAAGTTCTTCGACTGAAGACTTTGGATTTCTGAAGACTTCCTGAAGACTTTGAAAGTGAAGAAATCGGTGTGACCTTGAAGACTTGGTAATCATTCGAGGAACATGAAGCGTGAAGACTCTTGTTTTTATAGTTTCATTTTCTCTTTCTTGATTCATAGGAAACACCGTACTGTTAAAGGGTGTCGAGGAAATACTAAGGAAAAATTTCCATGTGATGCTCAACTCAAAATCCTACACCTACCAATCCCTTCGAGTGAAGCCATTGGGAATCTCACACAGCTCAGTCATATTGTTCAGTGACAGAGACGAAGTTCTTCTGGTCTCTAAGGAATTTGTTCTAAGTGAGGAGTTAGGAATTCGCCAGTGCGGATTGCCTACACAGTGAGGAACATGATAGCCCTAAGGAATTTGAGACTCAAAATTCTGACCGTTGCTGTGCTACACGCCAGCTGTCCCAAAATATCTATCCACCTAATGGTTATATCAGACAAGGGCATTTATGTCTTATCATGTCGGGCTGCTCCCTAGGCTATAAATAGCCGCCCCCTACAACCACTAGCTGGTTGGCTGCTCTGAGAGAAACTGACACTTGTCATTTGAGAGCATCCCATCCTAGGAGGACTTTGAGCGAAAATCATCAAGTGAGGAAAACCCAAAACCCAAACCTTCAAAACCCCAAAGTGATTGAGCATCACTGAAGAGATTGATCCTGCATGGATCCGACGCTTGTTACCTTTGAAGATTGTGCTTCTTCCAGACGGTTAGGCGTCAAGGTCTAGAGCATCCAAGAGGAATTGTGGATCATCGAGTGACCAAGTTTGTGAAGGTCCGGAAGTCACCTGAAGACTTACCACGAGTGATTGGGCGAGGTCTAGTGTGACTTTAGCTCAAGGAGAATACGGTGAGGACTGTGTGTCCGGGACTGTGTGTCCTCGAGTTTAAATACTCAGCCGCTCCAACCAGATGTACAACTGAGACAGCAGTTAGAACTGGTCTACCAAATCATTGTCTTCACCGAGCTTACTGGTTCTATTTCCTCAACTCTTTCATTTCCTCATTTCTGTTGTTGTGTGCTTGTTCATATCTGTTTGAAGACTTTGACTGAAGGCTTTCTCAATTTCCTCAGTTCAATTTCTTTAGTCTGTCCGTCTTCATCTTGTCTTATCCTGTGCTTACGCTTTCTGTACTCTGTGCTTGTCTTCATTTCATCATGATGATTGTGCGTGTGTTCTGCTATGTTTCATTTTGAGTACTTATTCCGCTGCAAGTAGTTCTTCATTTAGGAATTTCCTCACCAGCAAATTCCTTAGTGAAGAATTCATAAAAATCGCCTATTCACCCCCTTCTAGTCGATATAACGCACTTTCAAGTATTCGATATTTATTAGGTACCTAGCCAGTGATGTATTTGATATATAATATTCGAGACGATGTATTCGAGATTATATATTAATCGAGACGATGCATATGTACTATATGATTAAGTTTTTCCTTATTGATTGCATTCATGCATTGTAATTTGAATACTAAATTGTTTTATATTTCTTCTATATTAGTTAAGTAAAAGCTATGGCGGACAATACTGGCAGAGAGAGAGAGAAGAGGAATTGTTCGATATCATACGCAGCCCTCACAGGCTAGATGATCTGAATGAAGCAGATGACGGCTCCCAATTTCTGAACAATACCATAGAGGGTGATGATAAGATATTCGATCTCGACGACCGAGCTGATGAAGTCATGAACTATGATTATGAGTATGATGACGCAGACAATGTTTATGATGACACAGACAATAATGTTGATCTTCAAATAACAAAGACTACCGGCGAGGTATATTTATATAAGCAGGCATATGGTGATCATCACATTTTTTTTATTTGAAGATATATTAATGAATCGATCTTTCTTCTTTCAGGCCTCCGGATCGAGCAAATCTGCTTCTACAGACAGCAGGACAAAGCGAGGCCCGGGCAAAAAGTTGAAGGAGGGTGTAAAGTACAACATCGACTCCATCAAAGCTAGTGGCGAACCCCTCACGCCTAAGAACATTGCGAACAAGTGGAATCATCAGTGCAGAGTTCTTGTGAAGGTCCTACTCCCGATCTCCATTCAAGAGTGGAAAGAGCCAAAAACTAAACGTGCAGGTGTTACTTGGGTCGACGACGGAGCAAAAAAACCCTTTGGGAATCACTGGTGGAACATTTCACCCTACCAGATTATTTCACTGAAGAAGATGTGCAGAAAGTCAAGGCCGCTGCTCTTAAGAAGATGGCAATTGCATTCAACACCCACAAGAAAACTATATGGGCCAACTACCTCGCTACAGAAAGGAAGACTCCGAAATTCATTGGAACACTGGAGAAGCAAAGAGAACACTGGGCCGATTTCATGAAATTCAAGGAATCGGAATTATCTAAGGAACGGTCGAGAAAAAACAGGGCCAATGCCGCAAAAAATATGCAGTTCCATAGGCTGGGTCCAGGTGGCAATGCGGTGGGAATGCCTAAGTGGGATGAGTCTGAGCAAGAGATGGAGGATGCAGGGGTCAGTCCGGTTACTAGGAGCTGGCCCCCAGGTGCAGAACTTGGTTCTATGCGCATGGGGGGCGTTGGACCCGAAGACATGCCTAGTTTCGAAGAAGGCAAGTATAAAAGGAGCAGAACAAAAGATACTTGACGCAATAGAAGATGCTCTAAAGGGGGTGTTCACGCCCAACAGAGAGAACAACGAGCTTACACGCACCCTAGAAAATCATTAACACCCGAGAAGAACCCGAGGCAAGGGCGTTATTCCCTGGTATGAGGGCTTTTCAGAATGGAACGATGACTACAGGACCCGTGCAAGAAAGAAGATGGAGGAGGAGAAGAAAAGGAAGTTGGAGGAGGAGCAGAGGAAGCAGGACGCAGAATGCCTTCAAGGCCTAGAAGCAAGGCACGCGGACTTGGCATTCAAATTCCAGCAGCAGCAGCAGCAGCAGATTGACTCACTTTGCCAGGAAAGGGGGTCTCAGCAGCGGCAGTAGAAACCGGATGATCATATAGCATTGGATAGCACCTCCCCATCCATGCCGAGAAGCAGCGTTGGTTCTGCCCCGGGTGACACACTGCTGGATACATACCCTGTGGATGACATCATAGAGAACTCTAACTATGAGCTACACTCCAAACTGAAGAACATATCCATGAAGGTGGCGGACGCCGTTGCTTTTACAATTACCCCCGAAGCAACCTTCCATTGCACCCCTATTCCAGAGGGCTATGCTCGTGTCATGGTTGATTAAGTGGTGGACCCATATTTGAGGCTAGCGCTTGACATTCCTAGAGGTGACGACGAGCGCACACTGGAAGAGGCCATACATCGTATCATCCTATGGAGAAAGGATTTAATCATCTTTCGAAGTCCGCCGACACTGCGTCTGCCAACTCCTCCTCGAAGTCTGCCACCGAGTCAGCAGACTCCCGCTCCTCCAAGTCCACGAACGCGTGAGCCGACTCCTCCTCGAAGTCCACCACCGAGTCAGCAGACTCCCGCTCCTCCAAGTCCACGAACGCGTGAGCCGACTCCTCCTCGAAGTCCGCCACCACCTCCAAGTCCATGAACGCGTGAGGCCACTCCTCCTGTTTCAAGTCCGGCACAGCGTCAGGCCACTCCTCCTGCTCCAACTTAGCCACATTAGCCGTCTCCGCCATCTCAGCAATTGCAGAAGAGACACGCCGCAGCTATGGTGCGTAGCGGTACGAGTCGAGGTAGTATAGAAAGTACAGGCGGAGACAAGCGATATAAATATGGTCCAAGCCTCGCTCCTCTTCCTCAGAGGCCTTACGACATGACCGAGGAGCAAAACACAGCCATAGTGTAGGCCCAAGTGGACACCCATTTTGGACCGAAACCGGCACTACCGCCAAAGGAGGAAGTTCCTGAGAAAGTTATTGACCACTTTATTCATATGGCGAGAAAACCACTCCCAAGCCTGTTGACTCAGACTATGAGCGCCAAATCAAGAAGCTACATTGAGCACGGCTACAGAAGGAAGCGAGCTCGAGCTCGAGCCAACAAGCAGTTGTCAAAAAATGCGGGAAAACTGTTCCCCAGCTGGGAGAACAGGTGGCGCAATTGACCCCCCCGCTTGTTGTGCCAACAACACACGAGAGTACGCGCACCCGATATTATTGTGGGCAAACCGTTAACGTTCCCCAGCTGGGCGATGTGATAATAACCAAGGAGCATATAATGCAGGTTGAAATGCTCAAGATCACTGTTGGACAACTCCTCAAAATTGAGCCCATGTCTCCGCTTAGAGAGGAGGAAATAAATCGGAAATATGTCCAGGGCCAACCTTTGGTCGAGCCAGACAAGGTCAAGAACCTCCCAACGAGAATGTATGAATTGCATCAATGGTACATGAACATTACCAAGATTTCCAATCGAGTGTCCCTCATTGTGAATGTCAAGGAGGAGCATTACTTCCATGAGAAAGCTCTGTCCGTTGAGTATTCAGAACTATTTTAGTTATACAATCAAGACACACTCGACAAATCTATCGTCAGTTGCTATTGTATGTAAGTGATTTCTTTCTGTAATTTAAGTTTCAAGCTAGCTGTAGTGATCATTTTGATCAATCATTACATGTAATTATCCTCACTATATTCTTTTCTCTGGTATTATATGCAGGATGAAGATGTATGAAATGAAAAAAGCTGGACGCTATGGCATTGGGTTCATTGACCCAAATACCATTAATGAGTACACATGGAATCTTCCAACTTATCGAGCAAGTTTAGAGGAAAGCATGCTAGAGTTCTTCAAGCGCCTCAATTCCAATGAAGATATACTACTTCCTTACAACTTCCTGTTAGTCACACTGTCTTGTACTACAAATTCTGTTTTTGCTTACTAGCTAGCTAGATGTTAATAATTAAGTGTATAGGGTTTACGGTAGTTGATTAGTGTTATGCACATGCCCGCTTAATTAAGACATGCAAACATGTGCGCATGTAGTTTCCACTGGATCTTGTTAGACATTAAAGTTGAGGAAGGAAAAGCTGAAGTACTGGACTCACTACTTAAAGAAGAAAGTGACTACACCATCGTGAAGGGGATAGTCAATAGGTAATTTCAATCATTATTAACTATATCTCGGCCTATTTAGTTCATCATTTCCTGATATGAACTATTTAATAACCCCTTTATTAATTTTCTTTTGCGGTGGGCAGGGCTTGGGCAAAGTTCATCAAGGTGACTCCAGGCAAATGGGCAAAAAAGCTGTTTTGGTATCGACCAAAGGTAAGTAATTAAGTAGTACTGGCTACCTAGCTAGATACCATCTCTTTAATTCTTGTTTCAATACCATTAATTAATTATCATGCTTGATTAATCATTATCTGATTCAATTCCATTCTCGTAAAGGCCCTGAGGCAGGCGCAGGGAAATGATCTATGTGCATACTACCACTACTAGGGAAAAGCCTAGCAGCAGCGCGGGTTTTAGGCCTATCAGTAGCACGGGCAGGAGCGCTACTGATAAGGCGCTACAGCTAATGCTTAGCAATAGCGCGCCTGGACCCACGCTACTACTAAATTGACTTAGTAGTAGCGCTTCTTCAGAACCGCGCTACTGGTAATTAGTAGTAGCGCTTCTCCTTTCCCGCGCTACTACTATTATTTAGTATTTTGTTTCTTTTTTATTTCATGTTGTATTCATACACCTTTATACAAGTTTTAGTACAACAGGAATTTAGAGACTGTTTTTACATCATAATGAGTTATTACATCACGGGGTGAAAGAACCGTGGACTAGTTTCAAGTGGATGTCCATCCACTTGAAACTAATATGCAATTCTTTCACCCAATGATATAATAATATCATCATCATCATCATATCATTAACAACTTATCATCATAATACATCATTGTCATATAACACCTCCTCAAGATCATCATTTTCATCAATGACATCACATAGCAAATTGGTCACTAGTCATAATCACAAGTACTCCTCATTACCACATAATAAACATATTGTACCTCATAGGACCTACTACATTCGATTAAGACCTACTACATTTTCTAAGGTAAAATAGCAAAAAACAAGATAGCCCCTGACTTTCCATTATGGAGAATGGAGATTAGCCTGTCTCCAATTCTTGCCTTTCGCTGAATGTTACTTCTAAGAACCTCCTTGCAAATGTCCATACATTTCTTCCATTCTTTGATGATCATGTGTTCACCGGTTTTTGAAATCCGATATGCACAGGTGAGCTCCCTAGATTTACCTGGCAGTATGTTCAGAACTGAGAGGCGACCATTCAGAGACATCAGATGAGGCACACAATCCATCGGGAGTTTCTGTTGAAAAACATAATAATAATTTCGTAGTTAGCAATGATGTACTAGTTTTAGAAGTATGCAAAAGATGCACGAATGTCGTAATAGTAAAAAATCTTACCAGGGTATCTCCATAGAAGTTACCGTGGTTCAACACATGCACTAGTGGCACGTATTCACCATAATTTGGAGGAGTTTGATAATATTTATTGTAATTCTCAAGAAGAGTACAAAATGCGATCAGATGATTTTTCTCCTTATACGTTAATTCGGTGCCATCGGTGTAGTGGGTTTTATCTACCATCTTCCGCACAGTCTTTGAAGAATCAAAATAAGCTGTCAATGGAAATAAGCTATCAACTATTTTGAAATAAACAATGTAAATTAGTTAATAACTATGTTTGAGAAACTCACATAGCGGTACAATCGGAAGCGTATCAACAAGGACCCAAATGTCCATATTGTCTTGCTCGGTGTCAGGATCACCAAGATCCATGGTGACAATCATACCCTCATAAAAACCATACATTTTGCAAAGTGCTTCCCAATTTTGGCAACCAAAATGGGTTACGCACTGAGCATTGCACATATTTACTTCAAAATCCATATCATGATGGGTCCTTAGGTGTATTTTCTTTGTTTCGAAATTTTCATGGTCTTCAAAACCCATCCTCTCCAAGAGATAGCGTCTTGCATGGCATGGGATAAGCTAGTCGAATTGTAAAATATGAAAATTAGACATTGAAATAGTTGAAGTCATGCTTAATTACGAAAAAAACACTTGTCGTTGTTGCGTACCATTTCACAATCGAAGGTCTCCTCGAGCTTAATGCTGAAGCACAAGTCATGACAGAATTCACGAAAAATCCGGCATGACCTTTGCTAAAAAAGGACATATCGAGCGCCTGAAATTTGCCGGAACGGAAATTAATCAACACTCCGGCAAAACATAGGCCACTCGGAGATGTAAACTGGACATGAACGGCCACTTGGGCAACCACATATCCTATTTGAGCAACAACACAAGATATACAAGGATATTTGGCTGGTCTCACCTCGATGTCGGAGGGGGTCGGTGACTGGGATGACGGAGGGGATGTCGGAGGGGGTCGGTGACGGGGACGACGGCGGGGATGTCGGAGGGGGTCGGTGATGGGGACGACAGTGGTCACCTGAAACCATATAAGTTATCACTAATACATCCCGAATAATTCCTTAAACTAAAAAATAACAACAAATATGACATGTTCACTAGTTTTATTAATTCAACTAGTTCGTACTAAATATAAACTTACTATAAATAGAAAAAAACTAGTTCTTTCTAAAAATAAAGTAGTTCAACTAGTTATATTAATTATCTTACTAAAAATACATTAGTTCTATTAATTCAACTAGTTTAACTAGTTTATTAATTTACTTAGTAAACTAGTTCAACTACAACTAAAGTAGTTCAACTACAACTACTATTAATCATACTGCGCTAGTTAACTAGTACCATCACTAGTAGTAATTAACATCTACTACTGCTAAAAATCTAGTATTAACTAAGCAACATCTAGTACTAGCTATGAACCCTAAATTAATATCTACAACTACTAAATCTAGTACTAACTAGTGGCAGGGGGTGGGGGCGACGGAGAGGTAGCTAGGGGCGGCAAGGTCGAGGGCGGTGGGAGGAGGGCTGCCGGCGGAGGAGGGAGG
>NC_041385.1:56961001-56961458 GCF_002162155.2 Triticum dicoccoides
TAGTACTAGCTAACCCTAAATTAACATCTACTACTACTAAATCTAGTACTAACTAGTGGCAGGGGGTGGGGGCAACGGAGAGGTAGCTAGGGGCGGCGAGGTTGAGGGCGGTGGGAGGAGGGCTGCCGGCGGAGGAGGGAGGAGGGGCGGCCGCAGGCGGAGGGAGGAGGGCAGCGGCGGAGGAGGGAGGGGCGGCTGCAGGCGGAGGGAGGATGTGCGAGGAGGATGGAGGAGGGACGGAAGGAGGGGAGTACCTCGGCGGCGGACGGACGAAGGCGGCGGCGGCGATGACGCACGACGACGGTTCACGCGGGCGAGAGTGAGAGTGTGAGTGAGAGGGCCGGTCGTGCGCGTGGGGATAAGGTAGGGATAGTTGTAGCGCGTTTGCCAAAACGTGCTACAGCTAACCTGAGTAGCAGTAGCGCTCTACAGTAAAGTGCGCTACTGCTATAGCTAG
>NC_041385.1:56961851-56982767 GCF_002162155.2 Triticum dicoccoides
GTGGACGGACGAAGGCGGCGGCGGCGACACACGACGACGGTTATCGGCACAGGGGGGGGGGGGGCGAGAGTGAGAGTGTGAGTGAGGGCCGGTCGTGCGCGTGGGGATAAGGTAGGGATAGTTGTAGCGCGTTTGCCAAAACGTGCTACAGCTAATCTGAATAGCAGTAGCGCTTTGCACATAAACCGCTACTGCTAAGTGTAACTATACAAAAAATACGTCAATGCAAAAATATATTGGCCATCAATGATCTTTTTGTGTACAATCTGAATTGTCAATTTGAGTCCTCTCCGGTAGGAACCGGAGAGGACTCATATTTCGGCCACAAATTTTACACATAGAGTTCAGTGAAGACCAACTGGCTGTGGTAGTTTCAGAAATAACATATTTAAGGTGCTAAACACCCTATTCACGGAGCGAGGTGGGACTAAACTTGTGGGCTGATCTTAGCAGTAGCGGTTTTCCTATAAGAGCGCTGCTGCTAACTTCTATAGCAGTAGCGCTATTCAATATAGTGCACTACTGCTATAACTAGCAGGGGGGGAGGTCATGGCAATTATAGCAGTAGCGCGGTTTGTGGTGGATGCGCTACTGCTATTTTCCTGTCAGCAGCGCGTTTCTCTAACATGCGCTGCTGCTAAATAGCAGTAGCGTGGTATTTTGGGGAGCGTTGCTGGTAAGATTCTGTGTATAGGCTTTTCCATAGTAGTGTATGTTTGCGAGAACATTCGCATGATGGCGTCCGAAAGGAGCATATCTCAAAGACAGGACTGGGTACGTTTGTCATAACACTATTCACACCATTATCGATATCTAGTCACACAACTAATGCACATGCATATTGATCTCCTTCTTAACAGTTCAGAGAGGTGCGGGAGCAGTTCCTACCAACGGACTGCATACTAGCACTTCAAGAGGAAATAGCGGGATTTTTGCTCGACCAGGTCATAGATCCCAAAGGAGAATACTATTACCCGCTACTGCCCCCATGAACCACTTGTCATCGTGCTCCGAAGGCACCAAGGCAACATGTAAGAGAAATTATATATATATATACATGTGTATGTGTGAAAAATTAATGGTGTTGGTTGTGAGACATTCGATGATATATATATATATATATATGTATATATATATATGCGGTTCTACGAGAAAATCTATTTATATATATGCATACCGTGTACAATATGTAGTACCGTAAAATACCAGCAAACAAAAAGATTAAATGGAAAACACAAAATTAATGGAAAATAAGAAATAAACCCGCCCCCCCCCATAAACATTTAGTACCAGTTGGTGTTACCAACCGGTACTAATAGTCTACCAGCACCCGGGCTTGGCTCGTGCCACGTGGTGGCATTTTAGCGCCGGTTCGTGCCCAACCAGTAGTAAAGGGGGGGGGGGCTTTAGTCTCCACTCTTTAGTGCCGGTTTTGGAACCGGCACTAAAGGCCCTCACGAACCGGCGCTAAAGCCCGGTTCTCCACTAGTGTACAAGCAAACAACTAAACAAGACAATAAGGAAATAAATAAGCAAGCAATTAACGCTAGCCTATTACCGCTATTACACATATTACATCCACTGGGCATCAAAGTTCGCCACAAGTGCAAATATAGCGAACAAAGAAGCATATTACATACACTGGCCGTCAAAATTGGCCACTAGTGCAAATAAGTGCGGCAGCAAAACAAGAGCATAACTGAAACAACTTCAGAAGTGCTCAAGAAACGTTATCATGGGTATCCACCATGCTGGCAATAAGCTTAGCAAGCTTATTAGCTTTGTCCTGTTTGGCGCTAAAATCCTCAAACGCTTGCTGTTGCACCAGAAAGTATGCATCTGAATGCTACAGGGACTTCTGCAGTCCTTCCTCTTCTTGTCGCAGCACAGCTGATCGATGTCTTTCAGCTTGTAGTTGAGACTCAAGAAACCGAACTACTTCAGAGAGTGAGTTTAAATAGCTTGTGCAAGCGGTAGTGGCCAGTAACTCGAACACTAAACCAAGACAGGACTTTGGGGTTGTCTCACTATCTTCAAGATAGTATTTCTTAGCTGTTTTATCAGCTTTGTTAGAGACCAACAAGGATGTGTCACTATCCTGAACCTTATCTGCATTACTTCCTTTACCATTGATTAATAAGGCACCCTTCCCCAATATTCTGTCAGCATTCTAAAAGAAGAAACAAGCAGACACATAAGGAGTTTACCATGTACTAGTATATGAAACTCATTTCGATGAACCAGTTCATTAGTCAGGTGGATAGGATTGAACTACTAACTCGTCTATTGCCAAGTACTAGTACATAATAAAAGCATCAAACAAACATATATCTATGTCCTATGGTCACTGCATTGTCTTGCCAAATCAAAATAGAGACACGGTTCAAATCATATCAGTTCAAGACAAAGCAGCAGTGAAAGAATACAAAGCATGGGAAACTACACGGCACAACAAGATTTTAGATGGGTATCACGGGTCTACATGTACAACAATACTATTGGCTCTGTTGTGATGCTAGTATTGTGCATGATATGAAAGTCAACTGTATACACAATTGAAATTGAAATCAACTGAGCTATTGATAAGAGCAAACCTGTTAAAGAAACACGCGTGAACATACCTGCTGTGCCATTAGAGTTTCGATTGGATCCTTCAATTTAAAAATAAGTTTGTATGAGTAAATACAGTGATACAAGAGCAAAGCAATCATAGTTAAAAAAGGCGCGCCTAAGCGAGCCCTTAAGCGCGCCTAGGCTCTAGGCGCTGGCAAAATGCATTGCGCATAACTAGGCTTAATCTGTTCATAACTGCGCATAAGAATGCGCTTTGGTCAGTAAATCGCAAGGCGGTGGCAAAACACACAATTAATGCCTAGAGCTTTTTTGAACTCTGATAGCAATGGAATCTTAAATTAGAACAGTTGTTCTTCAGGTTTAGGCACTTGTTCTACATGAACAGAGTACAGTAAGACGCAAGAATATAATACTTAAAAATTGAAAATGAGCTCATAGACCTTACCACATTCTTGGTTCGGGACCAGTACAGAACAAGGCGTTCCCATTCATCATCCAGTAAATGTGTCTCAGGAGAACGTATGGGAATTTGATGAGTTTCTTTGCAGGTGAAGTATGTTTTCTTCAGGTAATTCTGATACTGCCACCAAGCATTCTTGAAGATAGCAGAGGTATTAGCATAGGTTACCTCATCCTGAGTTTCCAAATCGGTCCTTCTCTATAGAGAAAAATGGGAAAATTTGTTGTATTATAACCATCATGGAGGTAGGATGTATGGGACAAAGCAAAGTAATTGCCATGAATAACATTACTTACACATAACTCCTGGACAAACACCTGCAACTGGCATTTTCCTTCATCTCCAGTATAATATTTCCAAGATGGGAAGATGCGCACATACGATTTAACAATATCAAATGCAATAGATGCTAAACTACGACTAGCTGGTTGTGCTTCCTCCACAGGAATAGGCCTACTAACTGGTGGAGTTAGGGTTCTCCGTGATAGTACTGGCCCTTTGGGCACTGGAGCTGCCTTACTAACTGCTCTTGTTTGGGAGCTCTATGGTGGAGATGGTGCTGTGTCAACAGGAACTGGGTTACTATCGGCTGGGGTTGGGTTTAGATTGGGTGAAGCTGGTTCTCTGTCCATCGCAGTAGGGGTACAATATGCGAGAGTTTGGGTTATGTGTGGTAGGGCTGGTTCTTGTGCATGTACAACCGGGGTGCTATCTCCACCAAGTGGTAGCACTGTTTTATTTGAAGACCGTGTTTTTAGTCCACTAGATACTGGCATCACCCGCTCCAATTCAAATGGCTGATAAACAGGAAACATAGTTGAATGTACAGACATTGTATGAGAGACAGATGCAATAGATAGTGTGGAAAAAAGAGGCATGAAATAGTTGACATGTATATTGTTTACTTAAAACGGATAGCATGACATAATTTCACATATATGATGTCTATCTAAACTGGATATTATAGCATAACATAATTCAAAGATATGATGAATAACTAAACATGATCGCATGACATAATTCACCTACATGTTATCTAAGTAATCAGGATCGCATCATTTAATTCACATATGTGATTTATATGCTAAACAGAGGGCATTCGATATGATGTCCGAACTAAGAACATGGTGTTGAATATTGTGTATATGATGTCTAAACTATGCAATGGAAGACACCATATGCATGATATGAGCAGTATAACCGTGCCAAGTTAGAGCATACACCTCGGTGGGGGAATAGGACTAGTCATCTGTCTCTGAATCCATCTCTTAGGAGCTATCGGGACCCAACAAGAGATCTGCTTCGACAGGTAGCACTGTCTGCTCTGAAGGCCTTGTTTTCAGTCCAGATTTTTCCATCTCCCACCCAAATGGCTGATTCACAGGAAGAGTAGTTTAATGTACAAACATTGTCGACAAATGTAAATGTAATGAAGACAAGGATGGGCAAGATATCATTCAAATATATGATGCCTGGTTAAACAGGATGGCATTGCACATTTCACATATATCATGGCTGGCTAAACAGGTGGCATTACAGAACATGTCTAAACTAAGCAGATGACATATATGATGTCAAAAGTAGGCACTGCAAGACAACATATGGATGATATGACTAACATCATCATGCCAAGGTAGAGCAAACACCTTGGGGTAAATAGGAGTGGTCAGCGGCGTCTGAATCTGCCTCAGAACGGATATTTTCCTCTGGATTACAATCTGGAGAGGGGTGGGGATGGTTTGCCATTGAACCCACCATGGAGCGATGTCTGCATGACATTGTATTGCCGCACAAAACTCTTCTATTTTTCTCTACATGTTCAGCATGACTGTGTACAATATCTGACATGCATACAAAAAATATATGGTGAGATTATGTAAGGAGAGCATGCAAAAATTTAGAGTGATGGTAAAAACCAGTGGATGGGTCCAAAAATAATGATAGCAGGCTGATGATTGCTTTAATTTAATAAAAATACAGATGATGATTGCTTTACTATTTGTTTTCCACCCAAGATGAACAACATAGGCATACCCTAGGTGAACCAGATATTAGATAGACATACTATTCATTGTTGCCTCGATATGTGCCCCACAACTAATTTAAAGCTCAAGTTTGAACATTAATTTGGACCTGACTCAAGTTAGAATGTTATTCTTCCACTAATGCACTTGCTCTTGTTTTCATGCATAGGATTTTGAAAAGTAGGTCCAGGTGGATGTTTTGCTTCATTCCTTTCAACAAAATGCATGAATAATTGAATAGTAGAGTGCCATTGGAAAATTCCCTATTGCTATGTTTTTACGTTGAACCAAAATAGCGCTAATGGATCGACATGATTGTATAGTAATAAGTGATGCAACAAGTGTACAACCTCTTTGCCGTAGCCGTGTAGACCTCAGGATCATTGGGTTGGTCGCTGAAGCAGTTGAGGCAGAGGTAGCTCTCGGAGGTGTGTAGGAAGATCTGAGGAATTTGTAGACAGCGTCCAGGGCACTGCTCTATTATGATGGATCCTTCTGTCGTTGGAGCAGCTCCGGTGAGCCGTAAGATGTCAAGGCCGAAGCAGCACAAGACTTACATCATCAATCTCAAGTGGGATTCTAATAGCATCTCCAATAGATGATGTAAAATTGATGTAAAATTTAGATCACCAAAAACCACCTGACTACAACAGATGAGGCAAAAATTGTTGACTCTGAACTTAACTGTCGAAACTAAAATTTACTGTGGAATCTGAATGTTACTGTCAAAACTGAACGCAATGGTAGCAGAGAGGCACTAGACATGTAGTTTAGGGAGGGACTGCAGTTCATCTTCAACCTGCACCCCCCTGAGCCGCCAGCCAACACCGGCCGAACCTCCGGCCCCAGCGCCGCCTCGCCGCCCCGAAACAACTTCCCACCGCCGCCCCGGCCAGCCCTCTAGGCCCCCCGCCCCCACCTTGAACCCCAATATAGATAGTGGGGTACCTCTCCGGTGAGCCCCCGTCCCCGCTGAGGGTGGTTCTTCCTTAATTCCGGCGAGCCCCCCCCCAACCACTAAAAATCGGAGCAGAGCAGCAACACGAGCGAGTGGGAGAGCAGCAACAGCAGCGCGAGCGAGAGCCGGAGCAGCAACAGCTGGGCGAGCGAGCGACAGCCGGAGCAGCAGCAGCAGCACGAGCGAGCTAGCGAGAGCTAGAGCAGCAGCAGCAGATCCTGCTCGTATGGCTGCCGCCGCCGAAGGGGCCTCGCACTGGGGGAGAGCCATAGTGGATATGTCACCCGCGGTGCCGGCCTCAAGGTAGCCGCTCCATGGGGGTGTGGGATGGAGCACCGTCGGCGCTGGGAGGTCGAGTTAACGAGAAGGTGCGATGCGATGAGTCTACAACCTCTTTGGTGGTGCCGAGTAGGCCTCAGCTTCGTCCGAGAAGTCGGTGAGGATGTTGCGGTTCCGGTGGAGTAGGTTAAGGCGACGCTGTGGGGATGGATGTCACATCCCTAGCCTGGCTATGCACTTGGACTAGCTTGGTTGTTGCATCATGTCTAAATTTTATTTAAGACTGAAATGGGGATGTCCAAACCCTAGCATTAAATCAACTCAACTAGGAGGGATTAAAATCTTTTTCAATAAACCCAAAATGTCCCAAAGAAAAGTTCATGATTTCTGGTTAAGGTGGAAACCTCTGCCAAAAATGATGAATATATTCTTAGATCATACTTGGATTTTTGAATTAAATCATATTGTATTTGAGTTTGGGCATTTAAATACTATAAATAATTTAATTTCTCAAATAATTCTAAAACTAAATGTGGGTCACTGGAATAATCCAGAGAGAGTCCACAAATTATTTCAGGAGTTTACAAAATGGTTTAGCATTATTACTAAATCAAAACAGAGAAACAAAATAGAAAACAGAAAGAAAAACTGAAAAGGAGAAAGGAACCCAGCTGGCCCACCTGGCGGCCCACGTGGCCGGCCCAGCCCACTTACCTCCTCGCTCGTCGTCTTCCTCCTGCCAGTAGGCAGGAGCGAACACGTGCGCACCCACGCAGCTCTCCACCTCCTGCTTCGCGCTGGAGGCCGCCCCTTCGTCCTAATCGGCGCCACGGAGACGCCCAGCACCTTCGCCCTCACTTCCCCAACTCTCTGGTGCCTCTCTCCTCTCCCCCTGGACCTTTTCCCCTCCTCTACTCTCTCCGCTCGGCACCACCGAACACACCCGCCGCCGCCGACGAGCTACACCAAAGGCCACAGCCACCCCCTCGCTCCCTCTCTGCATCCATGAGCTCTGACCCGACCCCGTGGAGCTACACACCCGATGTACGCGACCAGAGGAGGCCCCAGTCGACCCGAGCATCTTCGTCTTCATCTTCGGTGCCCGGAGATCGCCGCTGTCAATTCGCCGTCGCAGAAGCTTCCCCGAGCCCGCCGAGCTTTGCTTCCGACCCCTTGTGAGCTCCTGCACCTTCCCCTATGCTCGCCTCCCCTCCATTTCTCTCCGCTAGCTCGATTCCGCCGGAGCCGAGAGCTCATTGCCGTCGGCTATGATGCCGCCATCGTTTTAGCCACCATAGCTCGCGCCTGAGCGTGTCAACGCGTTCGGTGCCTTCCCAGGAGCACATGGCTCCCACCAGCTCCTACTCCCGAGCACCCTAACACCGAGCCCAAACTAACCCGAGCCGCTGCCGCCGCCGAACCTCGTCGCCGGCGACCTTCCGGTGACTCCAGCACCAACCGCCACCACTTCTAGATGCGCTGCACTGCCAGCTTTCCAACGGGACCGACCGCGCCCCGAACAGACCCTTGTATGTGAAGCCCGAGCCTCTCCGGCGAGCCACCGCCGCGGAATGTGGTCGCCGGCGAGTAACCCCGGTGGCCGCTGACGTGGCGCCACCATTAGTCACTAATGAACCTACTAATTGAAACCCTGACCCACTTACGTATGGGGCCCACGCCCTTAATTAACCATATTTTAATTTTTGTTTAGTTTTAACTAATCACAGTGGCCCACGCGTCAGCACTGACCTTGCTGACGTGGCCATTGACCGACCCCACCTGCCAGTGACCCGGGGCAGCACTGTGCCAGTGACGTGCCACTTATTTTCTGGATTTAATCTTATTCGGGAAATTTCAGAAAATATCCAAAACTTCTAAAATTCATATAAATTCAACCGTAACTCCAAATGAGATAAATTATATATGAAAAATGATCAGAAAAATCCAATCTATCCATCTGTACCATTTTCATGCATGTTAGAACAACTTATAGCTGTTGTTTAGTACAAACCATTTAAATGGCATTTAAATATCCACATATGGAGTTTGAATTTGAATCTTGGATTCAAACCAACTTCATTTAATCTGGTTTTAGTTGCATTAGTACAAACCACATCATATTGCCATGTCACATTCATGCATCATATTGTGCATTGCATTGATTGTATTTCTTCTCTGTTGCCGGTATCTGTCCCCTCTCGATAGACTTGTTTCGACGATGTGATCGATGACACCGATGAAGAGCTATATTATCTTCAGAAGTGCCAGGCAAGCAAAACCCCCTTGTTCATTCCGATACAATCCCACTCTCTCGCTCCTGCTCTCTTTTACTGCATTAGGACAACACCGATTCATCTGTTATTTGCTGCAGTAGCTGAACCCCTTTATCCTTTGCATGACCTACCATTGCCACAGTAAATAGATGAAACCCACTAGCATGAGTAGGAGTTGTTTGAGCCCTGATGTGCCTACTCATGCATGCTTGTTGTCATGCCTGCTATTGCTTAGAGTTGTGTCAGGTCTGATTCATCGGGGATGAATCGGAGGTGTGTGAACATGTCCTACTGTTGAGAGCTAAGTGTGTGAACACGATTTGGTAAAGGTAGCGGTGAGAGGCCATGTAGGAGTACATGGTGGGTTGTCTCATTGCAGCCGTCCTCAGGAACTGACTTCTGTGTTTGTGATCCATGAACAGTTACTACCACACATTGGGTTCCGGTAACTCGACCCCTCTCGACTTATTAATCAACATGATCTCTGTCCAGGAGTTGCAACTAGTTTCTGGTGTTTGTAGGTAGTGTTAGTAGTCTACCAAGTGGCACCCGGTAGAGGTGGGCTTGGGACAGACTAGGCACAGTGGCCCGGTGTACCAAATGGCACCCGAATGGTGGACTTGGGAACCCTGCACACATCGTTTGGGGCCGTGAGCGACACCCCGGCCGGATCTCCTTGCGGATGGAACCCAAATAGGCGATAAACCTGGACGAGAGACTTGTGTGGTTAGTCAGGTCATGGCCGACACCCTCGCTGTGCTTCCTCTTGAAGGTTGCCGAGTACATGTCATGTAAACGGCGGTAAGTGGTGAGAGCGTGTGTGAATAAGTACACCCCTGCAGGGTTAATATGATCTATTCGAATAGCCGTGTCCACGGTAAAGGACTTCTGGGTTGCTTGTACAGTTCATAGACAAGTGAAAGTGGATACTCTAAAATGCGCAAGATAAGCGTGAGTGCTATGGATGGCGTTCTCGTAGGGAGACGGGAGCGGATCCATAGTGGTGTATTGATATGGTGAATATGTGGACTCGTGTGCGCCACCTCAAAAGAGTTACTTGCAGTCGTAGTTCAGGATAGCCACCGAGTCAAAGCTGGCTTGCTGCAGTCAAACTCCACCACCCCTTTATTGTTACTGATGCATATGTAGTTAGATCTGATGTAAGTCTTGTTGGGTACATTTGTACTCACGTTGCTTAATTTATGTTTTTGCAGAGAGACTTCAGTATCGCTAGTAGTACCGCGTGGACTTCGACGTTTAGCTTGTTACCTCAACTACGATCTTGTGCCCTCGGCAGGATCTGATAGACAGTCAGGCTTCTCAGCCTTTTTCTTTTGTAGATGTCTGTACTCAGACATGTTAAGCTTCCGCTTGTGCTTGACTTGTTTGCTCTGAATGTTGGGTCATGAGACCCATGATTGTAATATCTCGCTCCTCAGAGCCTATTGAATAAAATGCTTGAGTTGTAGAGTCATGTTGTGATGCCATGTCGTATTTGCACATATCGAGCATATTGTGTGTATGTTATTGAAATGCTTGGTATGTGTGGGATCTGACTATCTAGTTGTTTATCCTTAGTGGCCTCTCTTACCGGGAAATGTCTCCTAGTGTTTCCACTGAGCCATGGTAGCTTGCTACTGCTCCGGAACACTTAGGCTGGCCGGCATGTGTCCTTCTTCGTTCCTGTGTCTGTCCCCTCGGGGAAATGTCACGCGATGAATTCCGGAGTCCTGTTAGCCCGCTACAGCCCGGTTCACCGGAGTCCTGCTAGCCCAGTGCTATAGCCTGGATTCACTCGTTGATGACCGACACGTTCATTGTTGGGTCATGTATGCCTGTCCCTGTAAGTTAGTGCCACTTTGGGTTCACGACTAGCCATGTCAGCCCGGGTTCTTTGTCATATGGATGCTAGCGGCACTATCATATACGTGAGCCAAAAGGCGCAAACGGTCCCGGGCCAGGTAAGTTGGCACCCGTGGGAATATCGTGCGTGAGGCCGCAAAGTGATATGATGTGTTACATGCTAGATCGGTGTGACTTGGGATCAGGGTCCTGACAGCTTTGGTATCAGAGCTTGACTGGCTGTAGGATTACCAAGCCAAACTGGTCGAAGTTGAGTCTAGAAATTCTATAGTTATGTAAGGGAATTGATTGTGGGATGGAACGTAAGGCTCTTTTTACTCCTTATACCTTATGCCCTTCTGATCTGAGTCATCTTACCTTTCCCGCGGGGTTAAGGAACTAGGCTCTCTCTTCCTTCTATCAGGATCATGTGTTACTAATCCGTAGACTTGTAGGACTGATGGTTCTAATCCTCAGTTCGGTTCCTACTACTCCCGTGTATTCATAGTTGGCCTCGTAACCTTGATATTGTGCTTCTAAGTGGTTATGCCACCATTTTTGTAGCATGTCCCAAATCTTTTTGAGCATTTACAGCCGTTATGCTGTCCGAGTCATCCCAGGTTTCTAAATAATCTGATGCAATTGCAAAATCCTTTCCCTCTGTTTTCGATGACCTTTCTGGCCAGGTTAACCACACTAATCAGTGAGTTGAGGTACCCTATTGCCTCGACGCATATGTTGGAGTTATTATTATGACCTAGGTGTCTAGAGTATCACCTAGTAATCCAGCCATGCTTTGTGTTCCCAGTGTGATGATTCTGGCCATCATTCTCGAAAGCATCCCGTGATGCCACTTAGTAGTAGGTATTCTACTCCTGGGTTTTCAACCCGAGATTCACCCTACTTGCTTCATGTTGATAGTTTTTGCTCGTTCCTTTAGGTTATTAGCAACCTTTGCAATAGTCCTCGAAGTTCGTGGTTTTTCCTTCTTCCAAATACTATGAACCACTTTACGGCAGAAGTTTGTTGGATCAAAAGATCACAACCAGGGTGCTCTTGACGAGTTCTCCATTATATATTGCGACTCTGCCAGATCTACCTTCTCCGCATAGGTTATCCGGAAGAAACCTATTGAACTGGGTTCGATATACTAATCTATGCATCCACAACTCAGAAAGATATATGTTCCTTTGAGTTGCCCCTCTGTAATTGTATTCCAATCCTTGTCTATCAGTTGATAGCAAAGTTTATGGCGTGCATTCATGTTATCGATGCCTATTATTCTTGTGGTCCATCGAGCCATTCTATTTCGGAATGACTAGGAGAAACAAACTCCAGCACCTCATCCATTTCTTGGACTGGTCAAAGTAGTTGTACTCCGCGGATCAAAAAGCCAATCCAGCTTTTGTTGTGTTCTACCTCGGAGTATTACCCCCTTTATGTCAGGATTGTCATAGGAATTGCAGCATCTCTCATGAATTCTTGACGTAGTGATACTCTCTCCATCATTATTCATTTCTCGGTTCCCGTGTTGTTACAACCGGAATGTCGACAAGTGAATCGTGATGTGTGAAATCAATACTCCTAGCAACCTTGTTGCTTGGTAGTTAAAGGACAATAATTTCATTCTTAGCATGTTGGTTCTTGAATCATCATTCTAAGATAGATTGTGCTACCTAGTCCTTATTTTCGGTGCACCTTTCGATCAATGAGTTAGGGCTATGCCAATCCCTTGATTATTTGATCATCTTGTCTTGTCCTGAAAAGCAAGATTGTTCTCGAACTTAATAGCATATCGGTGGTTCATGATTTTCCGATTATCTTCTCGGAAGTATCACCAGGTTGTTACCTGACCACTGTGTTGAGCTCGTGATCAAGTTGGTTTCCTATAAACCACCCTTTCTCCAAGCATCTATGTCGGGTACCCTGAGCTAGTTGGTTAAGCTAAACAACAACTTGGAGAGTTGGAAGATAATAGCTTGTCTGACTTAGTTCATTCCGAAGGGATATCTTTGTGTGTGTGTGTGTGTGTTGAAGAAAGATGATATCTTCATCGATTGATCCTGTGATCAGTTGTTGGACCTATTGTATTATAAAAACTTTGATTTGAGTATGGGCTATCGTCAAATCAATTCAGAACCAACGATGTTCGTAATGTTGTCTTACTCGCGGTTATCACTCTAGCATACACCATTACATCTTTTAGGTCTGACCAATGCTATGTCCTTGCTCACATAATTATGGAATCCCATTTATATGGTCATCCAGATGACTTGTTGTTGAGCCCATCAGCAGCATTTTGTCTCCTCCATGATTCATGTTGAACATCAACCTAGTGTTGGAAACTTTGTAAGCAATGCCTTCGTGTTCCGCTCATGAAGCATATGTTCGGATGTAAGAAGTGACTTCCTCTAGTTCATGTGCATTTGATGCAAGTTGCCGCCGTGGATTCGAGAAAGACAATGTTGCTTCCTTTGGAATCATCCCAAATCGATCATGCATATGTGCGAAGTATTCTATGGTTTGGAGACTTGCAACCTTCACTCTATATGTGTTCCTAGCACACCAAGCCACTGATTGATTTGTTCAAGGAGAAGAAGTTCCTTCTTAAGAATCATGACTTATGATAGGACTTCGTTATCCTCGATGATGGTTCCCCAACCTGAACTCGGTAGTGTTTTATTACAAGACTACTATGTGGTCATGCTTGTCTTGGACAGCGTGTTCACAGGTTGGTAGCAGAACCAGCTCATGTTTTGGAGCTTGCTATCCTAGTTCATTTCCCGAGAATCTCGCAACGTCATCTCGTCGGTTTGTGTTGAAAACTTTCATTTTTCTTTCTAGACTCGATGAATCTGGATTGTTCTGACACCAACCAGATCTGAATCTCTGGCAGATATGATGGTTGGGGCATTTTTCCAAGAACTATAATATTGGTCCCTCTGTAACCGGTAAAGTGGATGTCGTGGCCAACACACCCAGCCGGAAGACCTATTATTGTAGTATCTTGATTGAAGAAGTTGGCCACCTCCCCATAAGGATTTCGTAGGATTTACTCCCTAGTTGTTCCTTATGGATTTTTGTGTTTCCGAAGTCCGACCTTTTACTTGATGTTCTAGATATCAAACCATATCTATGAATGGGATACACTAGCACATCAAGGAGAACATTAGAAGCGGAGTGCTAAATGTCTCTCGGTCGATTATCCACATCTTGCGACCTTGGCATTACTAAGGTGAAATCTGAGAAGGTGTTATCTTCCTTTGCATCTGCATCTTCCACCGGTATTCATCATGGTAGTATGATGTGCAGCCAGGATCCTCGCTTCAGAAATTGGTAAAACCTTGATGAATATGGAAATGCTCAAGTTCCTGAGAGCACGCTCAAGTGCTAGGTGTTATCATCGGCACTAACTGGGATTGCTCTCAGTTTCCTCGGTTATGCTATAACTTTTCAAACAGTGGACTCACTCTCTAATGTTGAGCTTCTCCCCAGTTACTAAATCATCCCTTGTGTTGTTGTCAACAAGGTAATCCACATCATCCATTCTAATCCGGGTATGCCATTCTACCGAACCTCTCCACACGATCACTTGAGAATTGCCTTAGGCTGGTATAAAGAGTTTCAATGATCTCTGAATCAAAGGTAATTCTTTTTGCCACCTAAGGCGATTTTTCTACGAGTCACCATCCCTAAGGTGTCTCGTTGTGGTATCATGGCAACTCAACTCCTCGCTACGTTGACAACTGTTCACCACCCTCTTAAGTGTGGAATTGTTGTCTACCTAGTGAACCTTCGACATCTGTTCCACTCCATTCATTTGGATGAATGTTTCGTGTCTTAGCTCGAGAGAGGTTGCTATGTCTCATTCCGTGAGTTAATCTTGAGTTGTTCGATCTTCGAGAAGATTGACCCTTCTAGAGTCTCCTTCTTCTCTCCATGTCATGTTGGCAGGATTTCTCAGAGCAAGACTTCAAGACAATGATGGTGATCGAATCAACATTCTTTGAAGTGCCACCTAGATCGTGAAGATTATGTTAGTTTGCGATCCCCCTTCATCTTACCCTACGCTTGAATGTCGGGACGTCTTGTTTAGTAGGGGTGAGCTGTCACATCCCTAGCTTGGCTATGCACTTGGACTAGCTTGGTTGTTGCATCATGTCTAAATTTTATTTAAGATTGAAATGGGGATGTCCAAACCCTAGCATTAAATCAACTCAACTAGGAGGGATTAAAATCTTTTTCAATAAACCCAAAATGTCCCTAAGAAAAGTTCATGATTTCTGGTTAAGGTGGAAACCTCTGCCAAAAATGATGAATATATTCTTAGATCATATTTGGATTTTTGAATTAAATCATATTGTATTTGAGTTTGGGCATTTAAATACTATAAATAATTTAATTGCTCAAATAATTCTGAAACTAAATGTGGGTCACTGGAATAATCCAGAGAGAGTCCACAAATTATTTCAGGAGTTTACAAAATGGTTTAGCATTATTACTAAATCAAAACAGAGAAACAAAATAGAAAACAGAAAGAAAAACTGAAAAGGAGAAAGGAACCCACCTAGCCCACCTGGCAGCCCACGTGGCCAGCCCAGCCCACTTAGCTCCTCGCTCGTCGTCTTCCTCCTGCTAGTAGGCAGGAGCGAACACGCGCGCACCCGCGCAGCTCTCCACCTCCTGCTTCGCGCTGGAGGCCGCCCCTTCGTCCTAATCGGCGCCATGGAGACGCCCAGCACCTTCGTCCTCACTTCCCCAACTCTCTGGTGCCTCTCCCCTCTCCCCCTGGACCTTTTCCCCTCCTCTACTCTCTCCGCTCGGCACCACCGAACACACCCGCCGCCGCCGACGAGCTACACCACGGCCACAGCCACCCCCTCGCTCCCTCTCGGCATCCATGAGCTCTGACCCGACCCCGTGGAGATACACACCCGACGTACGCGACCAGAGGAGGCTCCAGTCGACCGGAGCATCGTCGTCTTCATATACGGTGCCCGGAGATCGCCGCCGTCAATTCGTCGTCGCAGAAGCTTCCCCGAGCCCGCCGAGCTTCACTTCCGACCCCTTGTGAGCTCCTGCACCTTCCCCTATGCTCGCCTCCCCTCCATTTCTCTCCGCTAGCTCGATTCCGCTGGAGCCGAGAGCTCATCGCCGCCGGCCATGATGCCGCCGTCGTTTTAGCCACCATAGCTCGCGCCTGAGCGCGTCAACGCGTTCAGTGCCTTCCCAGGAGCACATGGCTCCCACCAGCTGCTCCTCCCGAGCAGCCTAACGCCGAGCCCAAACTAACCCGAGCCGCTGCCGCCGCCGAACCTCGTCGCCGGCCACCTTCCGGCGACTCCAGCACCAACCACCACCACCCCTAGATGCGCTGCACTGCCAGCTTCAGGACCGACCGCGCCCCGAACAGACCCTTGTATGTGAAGCCCGAGCCTCTCCGGCGAGCCACCGCCGCGGAATGTGGTCGCCGGCGAGTAACCCCGGGGGCCGCTGACGTGGCGCCACCATTAGTCACTAATGACCCTACTAATTGAAACCCTGACCCACTTACATATGGGCCCCACGCCCTTAATTAACCATAGTTTAATTTTTGTTTAGTTTTAACTAATCACAGTGGCCCACGCGTCAGCACTGACCTTGCTGACGTGGCCATTGACTGACCCCACCTGCCAGTGACCCGGGGCAGCACTGTGCCACTGACCAATGGGACCCACTGGTCATATTTGACCCGGCTGACCTCTGTTGACCTGTTGACATCAGAGTGATGTCATACTGACGCAATATGTATTTTCTGGATTTAATCTTATTCGGGAAATTTCAGAAAATATCCAAAACTTCTAAAATTCATATAAATTCAACCGTAACTCCAAATGAGATAAATTATATATGAAAAATGATCAGAAAACTCCAATCTATCCATCTATACCATTTTCATGCATGTTAGAACAAATTATAGCTGCTGTTTAGCACAAACCATTTAAATGGCATTTAAATATCCACATATGGAGTTTGAATTTGAATCTTGGATTCAAACCAACTTCATTTAATCTGGTTTTAGTTGCATTAGCACAAACCACATCATATTGCCATGTCACATTCATGCATCATATTGTGCATTGCATTGATTGTATTTCTTCTCTGTTGCCGGTATCTGTCCCCTCTCGATAGACGTGTTTCGACGATGTGATCGATGACACCGATGAAGAGCTATATTATCTTCAGAAGTGCCAGGCAAACAAAACCCCCTTGTTCATTCCGATACAATCCCACTCTCTCGCTCCTGCTCTCTTTTACTGCATTAGGACAACACCGATTCATCTGTTATTTGATGCGGTAGCTGAACCCCTTTATCCTTTGCATGACCTATCATTGCCACAGTAAATAGATGAAACCCACTAGCATGAGTAGGAGTTGTTTGAGCCCTGATGTGCCTACTCATTCATGCTTGTTGTCATGCCTGCTATTGCTTAGAGTTGTGTCAGGTCTGATTCATCGGGGATGAATCGGAGGTGTGTGAACATGTCCTACTGTTGAGAGCTAAGTGTGTGAACACGATTTGGTAAAGGTAGCGGTGAGAGGCCATGTAGGAGTACATGGTGGGTTGTCTCATTGCAGCCGTCCTCAGGAACTGAGTTCTGTGTTTGTGATCCATGAATAGTTACTACCACACATTGGGTTCTGGTAACTCGACCCCTCTCGACTTATTAATCAACATGATCTCTGTCCAGGAGTTGCAACTAGTTTCTGGTGTTTGTAGGTAGTGTTAGTAGTCTACCAAGTGGCACCCTATACAGGTGGGCTTGGGACAGACTAGGCACAGTGGCCCGGTGTACCAAGTGGCACCCGGATGGTGGACTTGGGAACCCTGCACACATCGTTTGGGGCCGTGAGAGAAACCCCGGCCGGATCTCCTTGCGGATGGAACCCGAATAGGCGATAAACCTGGACGAGAGACTTGTGTGGTTAGTCAGGTCGTGGCCGACACCCTCGCTTGGCTTCCGCTTGAAGGCTGCCGAGTACATGTCGTGTAAACGGCGGTAAGTGGTGAGAGCGTGTGTGAAGAAGTACACCCCTGCAGGGTTAATATGATCTATTCGAATAGCCCTGTCCGTGGTAAAGGACTTCTGGGTTGCCTGTACAGTTCATAGACAAGTGAAAGTGGATACTCTAAAATGCGCAAGATAAGCGTGAGTGCTATGGATGGCGTTCTCGTAGGAAGACGGGAGCGGATCCATAGTGGTGTATTGATATGGTGAATATGTGGACTCGTGTGCGCCACCTCAAAAGATTTACTTGCAGTCTTAGTTCAGGATAGCTACCGAGTCAAAGCTGGCTTGCTGCAGTCAAACTCCACCACCCCTTTATTGTTACTGATGCATATGTAGTTAGATCTGATGTAAGTCTTGTTGGGTACATTTGTACTCACGTTGCTTAATTTATGTTTTTGCAGAGAGACTTCAGTCTCGCTAGTATTACCGCGTGGACTTCGACGTTTAGCTTGTTACCTCAGCTACGATCTTGTGCCCTCGGCAGGATCTGATAGACAGTCAGGCTTCTCAGCCTTTTTCTTTTGTAGATGTCTGTACTCAGACATGTTAAGCTTCCGCTTGTGCTTGACTTGTTTGCTCTGAATGTTGGGTCATGAGACCCATGATTGTAATATCTCGCTCCTCAAAGCCTATTGAATAAAATGCTTGAGTTGTAGAGTCATGTTGTGATGCCATGTCGTATTTGCACATATCGAGCATATTGTGTGTATGTTATTGAAATGCTTGGTATGTGTGGGATCTGACTATCTAGTTGTTTATCCTTAGTAGCCTCTCTTACCGGGAAATGTCTCCTAGTGTTTCCACTGAGCCATGGTAGCTTGCTACTGCTCTGGAACACTTAGGCTGGCCGGCATGTGTCCTTCTTCGTTCCTGTGTCTGTCCCCTTGGGGAAATGTCACGCGATGAATTCCGGAGTCCTGTTAGCCCGCTACAGCCCGGTTCACCGGAGTCCTGCTAGCCCAGTGCTACATCCTGGATTCACTCGTTGATGACTGACACGTTCGTTGTTGGGTCATGTATGCCTGTCCCTGTAAGTTAGTGCCACTTTGGGTTCACGACTAGCCATGCCAGCCCGGGTTCTTTGTCATATGGATGCTAGCGGCACTATCATATACGTGAGCCAAAAGGCGCAAACGGTCCCAGGCCAGGTAAGGTGGCACCCGTGGGAATATCATGCGTGAGGCCGCAAAGAGATATGATGTGTTACATGCTAGATCGGTGTGACTTGGGATCGGGGTCCTGACAATGGAGCAACCGTGATAGATGAGACAATCATCAGAGCAGCTCCTTGGAGGTGGAGGACGGGGCGGCGGAAGCGGCGGGACGACGAGATGGACGACGGATCCTCATCCGGGGAGGTGGACGAGGTACGTCGAGTTGTTGTGGTGGACGACGTTCTCAGGGAAGAACCTCCAGCTGGGCAGCGGTGAGGTGGCGGACGAAGGAGGGTGGGGTTTTGCAGCTGGAGCGGAGAGGTTATGGCGGCCTGGGATTTCGAATGGCGAAAAGGGGGCGATGGGAGGGGGTGAACCATGACTTAGGGACGCGCTTGTCCAAAATGTAGGGTGTGTTACAAAAGTACTCCCCCCCCCCACCGATTTGAACTAGTGTCCCTTTCGGCTCAGGGTTAGAAGGGGGATTTCGCGTGTCAGGATTTGGCAGCTGGAGGGAGTTTTCGCGCGCGCTGTAATTTCGGGATAGTAAGGCGCGGGTTGTGAAGGCGCCAGTTTTGGGAGCACGATATCTTAATTTTCGGGATATAACAAGGCACGGGTTGAATTTTAGGGACAAGCCTAACATGTAGTAATATTGTACTTGTACGTACCAAATCAATTCGCACTTGCCTCAACCAAAAAGAAAACGAAAAAATTAAACTATTCACACCACACAAAGAGAGAGTCTTGCCCCATTTTACTATACAAATGCTATTCAAAGCTACTCCCTCCTTCCATCTATATAGGGCCTAATGCGTTATTCGATGCTAACTCTGACCCAATATTAGAGCAATAATATATGATATGCAACTTACACAAAGCACACCGTTAAATTCGTCTGTGAAAGGTTCTTTCAACGATATAATTTTCACATTGTGCATGTCATGTACTATTAATCTTGTCAATAGTCAAAGGCGGTCTATAAAAACTTACTACGCCCTATATAGATGGAAGGAGGGAGTAGGAATCCATGTTATGTCCAATTAAATTTTTTCGCTTGCTGTACAATGCATGTAACCTACTCATACCAACATTTTAGTGCATTCCAAATGTCTATACTACCTCTGCAATTCGAACTAAATTTGAAGTCGTTTCTCTATTTCAATAAGAATCTACAATCATGATTGTTGCCAACTTCAACCATCATTCGTGTATTACCTTAATAACACACCACATGATTACTATAGAGATAGATATGAACTATGTGTACTACATGAACTCGAATTCTATTTTTTGAATACACTTCATGTTGATTTGAAATAATAGTACATTTGATGTACTAACTATATATTCATAATCTAAACCATGTTCCGTATGTACACTGTGTTTATCACACAAAGTATAGTGCCCCGCCCCCTACATTATGACAAGTATTTAGACCAGAGCTGCAAAAGCCACACATTAGCCCAAATTATAATCAATGTTCTATATATTATACGTAGTACTAGCAAGATGACCATGCGTTCCATAGAAGATCAACATTATCAAGGGGCCTAATTTGCAAATATGGAGAGGGGTGTGGGTATCTTTTTTCAAAATTGCCATAGTTTCCTTCCTATCCGCCAGATATAAATCAGACGGCCTATATTGCAGGATGGCAGGCACACCATCATCAACAACTCCATTTTTTATAAGAAGTAGAGATAAAATATATTATATGTAGTATAACATGTTCATAACCACACCATGTGTATCACCGTTATATATATTCACACATGCGTCGGTTTAAAACACTATGATAAATTCTGCAAATATCCAAATTCGCTTTTTATAGTGAAGTACGATCTCTATTCGTCTTTTACACCCACACAATCCCCTTATCTTTGTAGCTAGCGCTAACTTTCTCTCGTGCATGCACACGCCCGCATCCCTCTCACCCTCCCTCGGCATTCTCTAGCTCCATCGTGCAAATTCGTCTTTTCACTTTAGGTCGTTCACCCATGGTGTGTGTAGGCCCCCCAGCTCCTTCTTTATGGCACACATCGATCGATATGCCTCTCTAGCCAGGTGTTCCTAGCACAAACACAAGCTTCCCGTCTTCTATTATCACCGTCAATGCCTCACTCCCACCACTCTTTTCATCGATCTCGTACTCGCACACTCCTTCCCCCTCGATATAGTATGCCTCTCGTACCACCTCCTAGATGCATCCCTCTCTCTCTCTATCCTTCTCCCCGTGCCTCATTTGCTTCTAACACACACATGCATGTATACCGATCGATCTCCCAACATATACCTCG
>NC_041385.1:56982972-57009067 GCF_002162155.2 Triticum dicoccoides
GTACCTCACAAGTTATGTCTCTCCTTTCTCTAACAAAGGGCGATTGATCTTCCTATGTAGTTACGTCTGCTTACCACAGCCATATCGTCCTCCCTCATCATTCGTGCATGCCTCCTGACCCGTCTCTCACACGCACGTGCACAGACAAGCAGCCATCTCCTCTCTTATTGATATTGCGGGCGTGCCCTCTGTTTGTCTAGCAAGCCTATCCACCATTTGGTAGAAGCAACTCCACTACCATCCCCTCCAACACTCTAGATCTGTCTCTCTCCCAACCTTATTCCTCTCCTACACATATGGATGGATGCCGATCGATCTCCCTTAATACATGAGGTAGATCGATCTCCTTAATACATGAGGTAGGCCTCTCTCCTCCTCCACACATATACCAGCCATTGTACCTCTATAGTTAATTAGGCATCCCTTCCCCCCATCACACACCGTTAGTCGAGCGCTGTAGGTAGGTATCCATGCCACAGAGACAAACATCACATGTCCCCTCTCGCCTTCCAGTAGGCCAACCATTCTATATATTTGACGTGGGCACACACAAATTTGATGGCACTCTTTATTGATCACGCGCGCGCACACACACACATCATCCCTCTCTTCGATTCTATGGACACCTCAAGCCGATGATACCTCCACTCTCTTCTCGTGGATCGCCCCCTCTATATATATGATATATGCAGGACTCTATTTCACACACATTGGATATGTTACATTTTTTGATTGACCCCCCCCCCCAAACTCTCACGAACCCAACACTATATCTCTCTAGGTTTGTATCTCTCTCACACAACCCCACGTAGGTGGTGTATGTATACAAGAAGAGAATAGGTTCACCGTGCACGTACTCACGCTTCATGCCCAGCCACGCCCACGCGGGTACACAGTGGAGCTCATTTTTTTACGAAATGACAGCCCACGTGCTAATATGAACACATGTAGCGGTTGTTTACCTAGGGAGGTCGTGGTACCATGCGTGCACGAAACATAGTTCGACTTGATGCATTGGTGCATCATTTTTAAATAAAGTTATAGCGCTCAATGGCATGTACATAGAATATAAGACAATTTTTATGGAGAAAACGGTAGTCTGCTCCACTATATACAATGTCGCTAGCCAGCCTGGTTTGTATCTCTTCAGAGTACCTCACACAAGGCTGCGGTGGCCTCTCTCTCTCTCTCTCTCACCGTTGGTCAGTGATCCGGCCGCATCCCGTCCGCCGGGGGAAAGGGAGGAAGTGCATCATTTCTCCATTCGACGCCGCCGAGGCAGCACGTCCCGATCTGCGGTACACGTCATTTTCTCTGACTAAGCTCCGGCACGGTAAGGCCTACGCCACCTTCTTGCTGCCGCAGTATGGGCAGATTCCGCCCGCCGCCCCTAGTTACACCAAGACGACCTCCAGGTATCCCCTACGTCCTTGCTCCACTGCCCGTCTTCCCACGTCGCTGCATGTGGATCTTCCATAGTTCTTTGCCCAAAATGTAGCTCGTCTGGCGTACTTTCCATATTGCAATCTCGTCCTCACACCGTTTTAAACAAACACAACTGTGTTGTTATCTTCCCTTAGGACAAGGAATATGCTTCGTTTTTGTCGTCGCATGTGTCATCAACTGTTATTGGCCAGTAATTGTTTCCTTTATACCTCTTTTTTGCAAACAGGGCTATCCATTCACCTCATTGCTATTGCAACCTTTTGGTGAACTGCACAAATAACTTTTTTCTTAAGAGTGTTTTGTGCAGTTGTACTAAAATGTCACACGGGCAACGTCTCTACATTTCAGTGCGACTGCACAAAGGGAGATTGGTTTTGCTCTATCCTCCTCATCCAACTCCGAGCCTAATCTTCTCCAACTAGTTAGTCTTAAGAGAGACTGCAAAGGTGACTGGCTTCTATTTGTGTGTTTATTGTTTCATCAGCAGTCCTGTATTATCGTAATCACACTTAATATCTTTGGAACAGGGACGCTCAGCTCTATTTTAGTGGAACTCCACAAAATGGTCAGAATGTTGCATGCTCCAGACAGCTACTTTTTTTCCCAACATGCCTTGTTGATTTAGACAGAGCTGGGTGGACGTTGCTACCAATTAAAGCATGGATCAATTTTAATTTAACACCTTCTCACAACTTTGTCTTCAGTTGTGATGTAAATATTAGCTCTGGTCTGCTAATAATTGAGATGCATTAGCAAGGAAGTTAGTTTTTTATTGTTTCCGAAAGAGCATCGATGGAAAGACACACGAAACAAAAGTTGAATGCTCACACCATTGTACAATTTCATGTCGCTGGAAAATTATTTGTATAGTATGTCAATTATGTAAACAAATGTTGGAAGCTTGGTAGCATTGCCATAAGCCTCTTCAGCATCCGGGTCCATGTGCCATGCACAAAATTATACTCCTTTGTCCTAAATATTTGTCTTTTTACAAATTTCAAATGGGCATATTTTAGAGTGTAGATTCACTCATTTTGCTTCGTATGTGTACTCCCTCGGTTCCTAAATACTCTATTTGTCTTTCTAGAGATTTCAACAAGTGACTATATATGGAGCAAAATTAGTGAATCTCTAAAATATGACTATATACATCCGTATGTAGTAGTCCATTTGAATCTCTAAAAAGACAAATATTTGAGTAGTCACTCATTGAAATCTCTAGAAAGACAAATACTCCAGAGTGTATTTAAGAACCGAGGGGGTAGTGCACAACCGCATGGGAGACTCCGCCCGGTCGTTGCGCCGTATTAATAGTGAGTAATGAGCAGTCAAATCATAAGCCCCACCTTTACCACTGTAAGTTGCTCGGAACAAGCAACCATCAATACGCTCTTCTTTGAATCCGCTCATACTACGCCATTTGTCACTATTTTATAAAGCGCGCTTCAGAAAAAAGAAAAAAATCTGTGGGACCAAGTCGACTAGCGACCGGCCTGAAAAATAGCATTTGTAGTTATAGCACGGCATCTATTACTAGAGGAAATAATGCGTACACACATGCATGCAGTGCTTCCACCCCGGGTAAACACATGCATGCACTTACTCCACTCCGTAGTAGTACATCGAGAGAAAATTGCGGACTTGATTGCGGTTACCACGCCCTAATTAATTGATCATTAAACCAAACGCGTCTAAAGTCTCTCTGGTGGTGGAAATGCATTGAGAGAAATGCATCATAATGAAGCGCGCCCTGTAAACTGTGACGGAGGGAGGAGGAGTATATGAAGGTGCAAAACCAAGTACGCGTATGGTCAGTCGGTCAACGCACCTCGTCCTGGCATATCACTGACATGTGGGACAGGAGTGTGAGCAAACCAATCTCAATTGACGGCAAAATGGCCAACCTATCGTTCCTTGAGAGAGACGAGGAGCGAGAACACACAGACGGGCTCGCACGGAGGCCAAGATATATTCGAGCATGGTTAGTTGATCGATATCATCATTACATGTTGGGCTGCCGTTTTCCGCCCTTCTCCGGAATAAAAGTGTACTTTATTAGAGATTAAAAAAATAAGAGTACAGATGCTCCACCATGAGGTTCTAGTAGTAGTACTACTCGTACTACTAAACCTTGCGCTTGGCTCTTCGCCTCTTCATGAAGTCGAACAATGATGGTACTCTGCATGTTGGGTACTACAGTGTATGCCTCTAACGATCTGACACCGAATGGACTGATGCATGTCCATCAAGGGTAGGTTGCATTAGTCAAAAGGCATAAGTGAGCTTCACCTTGTCGTGCAAGGTTCTCCTCGTTCTGCGAGTTGATGGGACACACCGAAATGTAGTGCTAGTCCATACTCCCTCCTTTCCAGTTAATATGTCTTAATCTTTTTGCGGGCAAATGAGAGAGCTTTATTCATATATAAGCATTCTTAGGACGATCAGCCAAGACACTGCTCCCTAGGAAGTGCGGTACCCTGCAAGAAAAGAAGTAGGAAGCGAGGTGTTTCATCAAGCCAGCTCTCGGCCACATTCAAAGTGCAGCAAGCACGGTTCGCAAAAAGATGTGCTGCAAGGTTTGCTGACCTGTTTACATGCTAAATAACAAAAAAAGAGGAAATATTTCCAAGCTCCCCTATTTGTAACAGGATATGAGCCAGAATTAAGCGAGAATTATGGCGAGTGTTCCATGCAATCAACTTCCATTATCACATGTGAGAACCCTCGAAGAGAACCAAATGTGTTGAAGATTGCTTTATCACATTTTAAAGATATAAGTGGAGATGCTCCTCCATCCGGTTCCTAGTACTAGTATAGTACATACCTCTATAGACTATAGTAGTACTATTACTACTACCAGTAAACTTTGCGCTTGGCTGTTCGCCTATTCGGGAAGTCGAACAATAATAGTACTAGTATAGTGTATGCTTCTGGCAATCTGACACCGAATTAACTATTGCACGTCCACCGCCTGAGCGAGGGAGAGCTTGAATTAGTCAAAAGTTTCTCCTTGTCCTGCAAGCCACCACACACAAGCTTCTCCCGTCCTGCAACCTTATCCTCGTTCGGCAAGTTGACGGGACACATCAAAGTAATGCTAGTCCATACTGCCTCCTCTCTGGTTAATATGGCTTCATTTCAAATGAGAAAAATACACTGTCTGTCACTTTATATTTGTAAAAATACGGTCAGTGCACTTCATAATACGCTCATTGGGCTCAATATATATATTTTCTGGTGTTTATACGGTCACTAGCTCACCCTGACTGAGTATGTGTGTGCATGCACGTGTAGGTTGAGCACTTGAGCGTGACCGTGTGTGTTCCGTCATGTTCTCGGACATGCATGCATTAGGGCGTCGCGTGCGTTTTGCGTCCATGTGTATGTGTGACTGTTGCATACACGTAGGGGGAGTACGTGTAGGGGCCACTAAGGAGCAGTCAAATCACATAGTAAGTTAGTCGGAAGAAGCAACCATCATTTCACTCTTGAATGACACGTACGCAATATAAAATGGTTGATATGGAGAGAGAAAAGAAAACCACTATATATACACTAGCAAGAGCCTAAGCTACAAGCCTGCTTGCTTAGGTTGCTCTCTTCACAAGCATAGAACAATGGTGGCCAAACCGCTGGTCACATATCCGGCCTGATCCCACAGCTTGGGGAAGGGAACAATGTTCTGCATAGACGCGGTCGACATCGGCGAGGAAGAAAACCCATAGTCGGTGCGTCGCAATCGGTGGTCACCGCGGTATGGGCCGATGCCGTGTCCCAACCGCCCTTCTAGCTATAGTCCGACGTCCCAGGTAGTCCATCTTCCTTTTGGAGCCGGCTTGATCCACTGCCGTAGCTCCATCTCCATGTCGATCTTTCTCTACTTCTACTGGCTTCTACTTGTGATGAGTTTATGTCTCATGAACTAGTGCCAGTACTATTATTCTAATCACACTGCTTCAATATCTTTGCCATCAGGGATGCTTAGGTCGATTATAGTGGAACTGCACAAAAGCATCATATGATCCGAGGGTGCCGGCCGTCTTTCCTTCAACAGGTTCTACCTGGCCAGGAAATTAAATCTTGTTTAGGGTTTAGGGTTTAAGGCGTAGTGACCCCATCAGTAGTTTTTCTTTCGTACACGCTCTCACAACTTTTGTCTTTAGTTGTGAAGTAAATATTGGCTATGATCTGTGAATCATTGAGATGCATCAGCATGCGTGTTAGTTTTCCTTTGTATTTGATGGAATGTTGTAACGGGGCAACCTTGGAATAGGAATGAAAATGGAGTGGAAAGTTTCCGTTTTTCCAGAGAAAAAATGGAAATTGAGACAAACCCATGTTTCGTTTCATTGGATCGCGCCATCAAGCAAAACCAACGTTTAAATCACGCCTATCGTGTTTGTGTCTCACCCTCATCCATGGCTCGACCCCACACGGTCGCTCGGCATGCCACTCACCACAAACTGAGTATACGATAGCTTTCCCGCCTGCTTGTCGATGGATCGCGCCATGGAGTAGCACTACTAGAAGCGATTGACAAGTTGGGGAGGACAACTAGCTGTAGCACTGACTCCCAACAACTTTTACATGCATGTTGTGGCCAGCTATTGCGACCGTTGAACGTGGAGTAGTCGCATGCACCAGGAAGTGGCGCGGGCGACACTCTCTCGACCGGCGCCCTGCTTCAATGCCGGCGCCAGTGAGAGGTCGCATCCGCTTCTGGACGGGCATGAATGCGGCCCTGACCGTTTCGGGCGGGAAGCACGCGCGGGTGATGAAGAGGGTTCAGGTTGGTCTGGACCGGCCTTGGCAGTGGTCCGGACGCCCGAATCAAGAGATGATGTATGTTAATATTGCTGCGTATATAAATAACAACGTAAATAATGTGCCAGTTGGACAAATATGATTGGAGATGGAGATTGAAATGGAATTTTACATAAACACGGATATGCATGTCTATGTCTATGTGTGTGCGCGCGACGACTCTCGCAACCTAGAAGCGGGGGCGTATTTTCGATCGAGTTTTCTTTATTGGTACGTTTAAAAATTGTCCGCCAAATTTCGTTTCTTTTTTCCGGGAACTCGCGTATTCTATTTAAAACCACTACTATGGAGAGATTTTTTTACTCCATTATAGCCTCTTGTTTGATAGAGTTTCTCGCGTCTCGCTCTCTTGCCCTCTCTATATCAAAACAAGATGATAGTGTCCACTCTATCTCTCTCCTCACCGGTGGTCACAGATCCGGACGAATCTGGTCCGCTGCGGGAGGTGAGGATGTGCAGCGTTGACGTTGTCGCTGTCGGCGATGGAGGAAGCCGATGCACATCGTCCTCTCGGAGCCGGCGCTGGCGCGGACGAAGGTCCTCCGCGCCCTTATTCGCTGTCGTTGTGTGGGCAGATCCCGCCTGCCCGCCTAAATGACGTCTCGCCCACCTGAGGTATAACTTCTTGTATTGTACTAGTTCCCCAGGTCGCTGCGTGCGGGTTTTCTTCTATGCGACTACTCCCCAGCTCCCCATGTATAGTAGCTAGGGTTCGTCGGCTAGTCCAACATCACCTACTATTATAGAGGAAGCCACTCGAAAAGTTGTCCTGATTTATGCCTCGGTGGAGGTATACATGTTGTTTCGACAAATAGTACATGGTGGTTGTGCGGTCATTGTCCATATGCTCCTATTTCTGGTGCTAATCTAATACTATCACTGGTTAAATGAAGAAATGCTTTTTTTCTCAGTTATCCTGGTTTAGTTCCCATCAAGATAATCATGATGCTTCTGTTTGTTGGTGTACTTTTCATTAATTCTTATTGACAATTGAGATGTCGTTGCTAATCTTGTAAAACAAAGTTACAACACTGTATCCCTTTTTCATATTTTTGGAAACAGCGATGCGCATCTCCACACCCGGGCATGTCTTCCTCAATTTTAGTGGAACTATACAAAATTGGATGGCCATTGTTGTTCCGCCTCACTGTCCTCTGCCACGTGGTTCTTCCTTCCTCGAGCTTGATTACTGAGAAGAAACAGACCACAGTGAGGATTTGTCGAACTTCATAGGTGCCTCACCCAAACTTGATGCCAAATGGATGATGCATCACCACGATGACCTATCGATGCTCATGGTTGCGCCTCATGGTTGCGTAGGCTGGTGAAGCTGATCGATTTTGAATGAAAAACAAGTTGTCATCCATCAGTGCTCTTTGCTTGTTACGCACAAAGATGATATCCTTCGTCAGTTCACCTTGGTTGCGTTGGAGACGCAGTCGCCTTTCACGTTGGTGCAATTTTATCACACAATTTGCTATGAACCAAATGTTTCCTCGAAGAAGGATCGACGTTGGTACTAAGAGCATAAGTTTTTTATTGATTTCTAAGCCTTCTCAGAACTTTGTCTCCAGCTCCCCTGTAATTTTATTTGTCCAGCTATTAACCTTGATTTTAAAAAATGGTGTGGACTAAAAATCCGGATGGACGTAGTAGCCCTCCATTTTTACTCCGCATATTAGATTTGACTGAAGTCAAACTTTGTAATACTCTCAAACCTTTCCAATAAATGAAATTAAAATTCTTTATTTGTACACACTCTCACACGTTTCCTATAATTTGGCGCATGTGTGGTTGTTCACTTAAGGGAGGGTAGTGTACCGCACATGAAGGACAGGAAGTGCGACCAGGATGCGTGGATTGTTAGTTCATCGGAAGTAGTAGTAGTTTTCTTCATTGTACATTAAATAAAGAGTTTCGTTTCATACTTACACAATTTAAAATGATTGTTATGGAGAGAATAAGAAAATCACTCCACTATATATTAGTCGTATACACATGTATTATATGGACGCAGCTTCATTGACTTAGTGCACCTGCCTTTGGGTTTATGACAGGTGGGCCCAAAATGTGGCTGGCTCACCTGTCATACAGCCAAAAGCAGGTACAGTTAAGGCACCGGAGCTCAGTCCGTACTATAGTAGTATATATATAAGCTGGAGCCTCAGTGCTTGTTCGCTAGGGTTTGCACTCTCCACACTCTCGCCGCACTACATATATAATATACACGCTGGAGGCTCAGCGTTCATTTGCTAGGGTCTGCTATATTCACAGTCTCTCACCCTCTCTTCACCAAATCTAAACAAGACTACGTTGGCCTCTTGTCTCTCTCTCCCCCCTCACAGCTGGTGAAGGAGGCTTTCGGATCCCGTTGCACCGGGAAGGGGAGGAGGTGCAGCGTTCACTCTATCTCCTTCGTCAAGGGAGGCAATCCACTGTCGGCTGTGCTGTTATATTTCACACAGCGCCTGTGCGGAAGGGCCACCGACCCCTTCATTCTCGCTACCGTACGTAGTGTGGGCAGATCCGGCCTCCCGCCGCACGCCTTGCCACATCCTGACGACCCTAAGGTATAAGTTTCTTTGAAACCGTCGTTGCTCTAGCTGCATGTGGATCTTTTTCGATCTGTAGTCGAATCTAGGTCTTGGTTCAAAGAGGAAAGAAGGGTTCGGTGGGCTGGAGCATGAATCTAGGACGTGGTTCAATGAGGAAAGGAGGAAGGGAAAGTAGTATAGATTGGCTATCCAGCCGCTTTGTTGGTCGAAAAGGGAAAAAGGGGGTTACCTAAAACTGGGGTGTCGGGTAGTTTGTGCAGGACTAGATTTGCTTCCCTCACATAGGAAAAAGGTTGAAGAGAACAAATATGGGACCAACGCATATATGTTGCTTCTCTACATATTCTGCATCACTCATTTATACATGTGGCGCACATGGTGCTGGCATGTCCCATGTCCCATGTCCCATACAACTATTTTCCTGTTGTTAATCTAAAAATGCCGCCAGAAAATTGAAGCAATGCCACTGTTAAAAGTAAATTACATTTTTAACGAATGTTGTTCTAAGAGAATGTCTCTGTTAATATGAATCAATGCAACTGTTTTAGAAATGCTACTATCCTACTTTGTTTTCCATCAAGATAAGTTAGATGCTTCTTTTTGTTGCCGGTTGTTTCATCCTCCTTTATCTGCAAGTAATTGTTTCCTTTTTTGCCTCTGTTAAAACAGGGGTATCTATTCAACTTGTTGCTATTGCGACATTTTGCTTCGCTATGCGAAACACTTATGTTTTATGAGTGTTTTGTGCAGTTCAACTTGAATGTCACACCAGTGACTTTGCTTAATTTTGGTGGAACTGCACAAAAGGAGATCGAGATTTGTTTCCAGTCTTGGTGGCGAGTTGTTTCAAATCTTGGTCTCATCCACATGATGTGCAGTGTGCTTTGAGATGTTGTGCTACTTGTTTTGGTACTGTTTTAAATAAATGTTGAATTGAAGCTATTGTATTGCTGTCTTTTCCCTTTAAGTAGTGAACAAAAATGGGACCAACCCATACATGATGCTTGTTGCTTTGTTACAACAAATTCAGCATCACCCCCTTTATATGTAGATGGAAGCACATATTGTTGTTGCGCCCACTCTCCCTTGGAACTATTTATGCTTTTCGTTAATCTAATGTCGCTGGTAAAATTAAGCAACGCCACTCTCAGAATTAACTACTAAATCTTATTTCAAAACTGCAACACTTGTTAGGGATTGGCGGGATTACCATTTTTGTAGCCGCATGTTTCATCCTCCTTCATTAGCTACTAATTGATTCCTTTTTTCCTCTTTTTAAATAGGGATATCTATTCAACTTGTTGCTATTGCGACATTTTGCTTCGCTACACGAAATACTTTGTTTTAAGAGTGTTTTGTGCAGTTCAACTTGAATGTCACACCGGCGACTTTGCTTAATTTTGGTGGAACTGCACAAAAGGAGATCGATATTTCATATATGTGTTGGGATATGTTTCCAGTCTTCCTCGCGAGCTGTTTCAAATCTTGGTCAAGAAAGGTCAGTACCGACTTTCATCCACATGATGATGTAGTGTGCTTTGAGAGGTTCTGCTACTTGTATTGGTACTATTTTGGATAAATGTTGAATTGAAGCTATTGAACTGTTGTCTTCTACCATTAAGTGAGAAAAAAATGTTCCAACTCAGACATGATGCTTGTTTCTTTATTACAACAAAACTCTGCATCACCCCCTTTATAAGTAGATGGAAGCACATGTTGTTGTTGCGCCCACTCTCCCCTGGAACTATTTATGCTTTTTGTTAATCTAATGCCGCTGGTAAAATAAAGCAATGCCACTCTCAGAATTAATTAACTACTGAATCTTAGTTCAAAACTGCAACACTTGTTAGGGATTGGCGGGATTACCATTTTTGTGGCCGCATGTTTCATCCTCCTTTATTGGCCAGTAATTGATTCCTTTTTTGCCTTTGTTAAAATGAATCAGTCGCATTGTTTTAGGAATGGTACTATCCTTCTTTGTAGTTCTTTCTACATGTTTAACCAAGGTATTGTCAATATATTGTCTTTGTTAAAATGAATCAGTCGCATTGTTTTAGGAATGGTACTTTTCTGCTTTGTTGTTCTTTATACATGTTGAAACATGGCCTCCTTAAGATAACGTCTCAGTCAATATTAATGAATTACACTGATGGAGAATTGCTACTCTCCTGCTTTGTTTCCCATTAAGATAAGGTAGATCAGTAGATGCTTTTCATTTGTGAGTACAAATCATCAACCGTTATTTCTGAGTAATTGTTTCCCTTATACCTCTTTTTGCTTATAGGGATATCAAAATTAAAGCTTGGTTTTATTCCGACTTTGGTTTTAGTTTAACTGCACAAAAGGAGCCAATGTGTCCACGGCAAACTGCTGCATTACTGGGTCCAGTTGGTCGTTCCACTTTGCAGAAAGAAGCAGTCACTGTTTGCGCTACATTATAGAAGGAATGACCGCGAAGCTTTACAGAGTATTAGTAGACGCTGGTGACATGACTAGTCTGTAGAGAGCATCGGCAATTCTACAACACGTGGAGTGCACTGGGCAAAAAGTGCCCAAACAAGTACAAGAAGCCACAACAGGACTCCACGATCATAGGCATTACATATTTTGAATGGGAAAAGCTTGTCAAAGTTTAATCATTGATGTTAGCAAGAAGATGTTAGTTTAATATACTGGAATTGGAAAACCTTGTCAAAATTTGCTTTCTTGCGGCAAAAGAAGGTAACCAAACGCCTTACGGGGTGGCCACGGCGGTCAGGGGCGCGCCTGCCCCCCTGGGGCTTGCCCCCTGCCTCGTCGGCCCCTCAAGCATCGTCTCGCGTTGATTCCACTTCCCAAAATTCACATATATTCCAAAAAATATTTCCGTGTGTTTTTATTCCGTTTGGAGTCCGTTTGATATGGGTTTTCTGCGAAACAAAAAAATGCAACAAACGGGAACTGGCACTGGGCACTCGATTAATATGTTAGTCCCAAAAATAGTATAAAAAGTTGCCAAAAGTATATGAAAGTTTAATAATATTGGCATGGAATGATCAAAAATTATAGATATGATGGAGACATGTCAGTGGAGCCTCGCTGCACTCCTCTCACCGCCAGATCAAGCAGTGGGCGTGTGAGATTGCGGCGGTGGAGCCGTCAATCGACGCTCGGAAGCCACTAAAGTGGTCCAGCACGCCTATCATTTTTTACACCGAAGACCACCCTGATCACACAACTGCGGTCGGGTGCTTTCCGTTGTTGGTTTCACCAACAATATGCAACCTCAAGGTGAAAAAGATGCTACTTGATGGCGGGGCCGGCCTGAACTTGATCTCGCCTATTGTGATCAAAAGGCTGCAGATTCCTGATGGAGACCTCGAAGAGACAGGCACGTTTCAAGGGGTCAACCCGGGAAGAAGCCAGCCGAAGGGAAAGGTCACGCTACCCGTGACGTTTGGAAGCGAGTTGAATTATAGGATGGAGAGGATCGTCTTCGACGTAGCCTAGATCCCCTTGCCTTACAACGGGATCCTCGGCCGTCCGGCACTAGCCAAGTTCATGGCGGCGTCACATTACGCCTACAACACATTGAAGATGCCTAGGATGATGACCATCATCACCGCCCCCTCTGACAAGAAAGATATGTTGATCTGCGTTGATCAACTCTACCAGCAGGCAGTTGCAGCGACTGCTGCCAAGGCACTTGCTCCTGCCGCTGGAGCCCCGGGAGGGAAGGGAACCGGCAAGACCTCTCGCACCCACTCTGGCAAGCACACCTCTTTGGAGTGTTGTGCTCCCGCCGAGGACGTGCCAGAGAGCTCCACCGGCAAGAACAAGAAATCCAGAGCAGCACCACCAGAGACCAAGAAGGTGTCTGTCAAGGAGGATGGCACGGGAGGGGCTTTCACCATAAGATCCACCCTTGATAGCAAATAGGAAGGCAAGCTTGTCGCTTTCCTGCGGGCGAATGTTGATGTGTTTGCATGGCAAGCATCTGATATCCCTGGCGTTCCTAGGGAAGTGATTGAGCACCATCTTGATGTCTGTCCTCACGCGCGGACCTTCAAGCAGAAGGTCGGGAAGAAAGCTCTGGAAAGGCAGGAGTTCATCACGGAAGAGATCAGAAAGCTAGAAGCAGCAGGCTTGGTAAGAGGAGTACTCCATCCGACGTGGTTGGCCAATCCGGTGGTAGTGCGCAAGGCAAATGGGAAGTGGAGGTTGTGTATTGATTATACTGACATCAATAAGGCCTGTCCAAAAAACCATTTCCTGTTGCCGTGCATTGACCAGATTGTTGACTCCACGGCCGGGTGTGACCTGTTGTCCTTCCTCGATGCCTACTCAGGATACCATCAGATCTTCATGACAAGAGAAGACGAGGAGAAGACATCATTCATCACCCCATGTGGTACGTATTGCTTTTTATGGATGCCTTTCGGGTTGAAGAGTGCTGGCTCAACTTTTGCAAGAGCAGTCCAAATTGGTTTTGAGCCTCAGCTACATAGAAATATGGAAGCTTATATGGATAACATAGTGGTCAAAACCAAGGACAAGGTGACACTTGTGCAAGATTTGGAAGAAACATTTGCAAATCTGCGCAAGTTCAACCTCAAGCTGAACTCTGAGAAGTGTGTTTTCGGCGTGCCGTCCGGGAAGCTCCTCGGATTCTTTGTGTCGCAGCGTGGGATTGAGGCGAATCCCGACAAGATCAAGGCCATCGAGCAGATTGAGGCGTGCCCTTCCCTTTTTCAAAATCTGCTGCCATGAGCAGATTCATCTCCAAGTCTGCTGAGCGTGCCCTTCCCTTTTTCAAAATCTTGAAAAAGGCGGGCCCAATGGAGTGGACCCCAGAGGCCGAGGCAGCACTATAAGATTTTAAGAAGTACCTCTCCTCCATGCCTATACTAGTTGTGCCTAAACCAGAAGAGCCGTTGTTGCTGTATCTAGCGGTGTGGAGTGTTGCACTAGTGGCGCAGAGGGAGGTCGACGAAGAGACAATAGCGACGGCAGGCATGGTTGATGACGAGCCAAAGCTCCCCCCGGCAGGGCTCGGTCCCGGTAGGGCGGGGCACCCGACAGAGGCTGATGCCAGTGAGATAGGGCCTACGCAACCAAGTGAAGTGGTGCAGAAGAAGAAGATGATGCAGCACCCGGTTTACTTTGTCAGCTCCCTCTTGTAGGGGGCTAGGTCGAGGTACTCTGGTGTGCAGAAATTGCTCTTCGGCCTCCTTGTGGCCTCGAGGAAGTTGTGTCATTACTTCCAAGCGCACGAGATCACCGTTGTCACCCGCCTCCCGTTGCAACAGATACTGCATAACCCAGATGCAATGGGGAGGATTGTGGAATGGGCCTTGGAGCTGTAAAGTTTTGGTTTGAAGTTTGAAAGTACCTTGACGATCCAGAGCAGAGTTTTGGTGGAGTTTATTGCAGAATGGACCTCGACACCCGACGAAGAGGTCCAGGAGACCACTCTTCCCGGCAAGGAAACAAGTCGCAACTAGGTTATGTAGTTTGATGGAGCTTTCTCGCTGCAAGGCACCGGTGCTGGTGTGCTTCTTGTCGCACCCACGAGAGAGCACCTCAAGTATGTAATCCAGATGCACTTTCCTAGGGAGATGTCAACAAACAACACTACCAAGTATGAGAGATTCCTTGCCGGTCTCAGGATCACGGCAGACCTCGGGATCAAGAAGCTCATCGTCAGGGGTGACTGACAGCTTGTCGTTAGGCAAGTTAACAAGGATTATCAAAGCCCGTTGATGAAGGCCTACGTGGATGAGGTGAGGAAGCTAGAGGAGCGCTTTGACGGTATACAGGAAGAGCACGGGAGAACGATATCGCCGACTTCCTGTCGAAGCGTGCTGCTTTCAAACTACCTATGGAACCAGGTACATTTGTGCTTTGGTTAACTCAACCATCCGTAGAACTATCAACAGAGCAGAACAAGCGGAGGTAATCAGGCCCCGGCGGGTACTTTCCCACCGAGCTCCCTGGGGCCACTGGCAAAGATATTACCGTGGACACTGAGCCTGCCGGGAGGCAGCTGCCTCCAGTGGCGCGCCAAGCCCTGGCCTTGGAGACAGCCGCTGCCATGGCAGAACAGATGCCTGTGGTCCTTGTCGTCGAGCCCTAGGCTCTAGCATGGGCACAACATACCGTCCGATTTATTTAGACAGGGGAACTTCCTGAGGAGCAGGAAGAACCAGAGAAAGTAGCCCATCGGTCTCCCCTGTATCAGTTTGTTGACAATGTTCTGTATAGAAAAAGGCCAAATGGTGTGAAGTTGAAATGTATTCCCCGGGAGGAAGGACTGGAGCTGTTGGCAGAGATACATGGAGGTGTATGTGGCTCCCACATAGGGTAAAGGGCCCACTGCCCTCCAGGATGCAATGACACTAGTAACCAAGTGCGAAGCGTGTCAATTCCATTCAAAGAAGCTTCATCACCCATCTCAAGCCCTTCAAACTATACCTCTCTCCTGGCCATTCTCGGTCTAGGGCTCGACATACTGGGCCCTTTCCCCCGCGCCGTTGGGGGCTTTGAGTACTTGTACGTGGTAATCAACAAGTTCACAAAGTGGCCTGGGGTGGAAGCAGTGAGGAAGGTGACAACACAGTCAGCCGTCAAGTTCCTCAAGGGGCTAGTTTGCCATTTTGGTGTGCCGAACAGAGTCATCACCGACAATGGCACGCAGTTCACAAGCCATGCCTTCATTCCACACATCGAAGATCTCGGCAGCAAGGTCTGTTTTGCTTCTGTGGCACACCCACGAAGCAACGGCCAAGCGGAGAGAGCAAATGCTGAAGTGCTGCAAGGCCTGAGGACGAAGACTTTTGACAGGCTGCACAAAAGTGGAAGGCACTGGATTGATGAGTTGCCGACGGTTCTTTGGTCGATCAGGACGACGCCAAATCGAGCCACCAGCCAGACACCCTTTGCCCTAGTTTACGGGGCGGAGGCAGTTCTCCCCATGGAACTCATATACGGGTCGCCTCGGGTGCTCGCTTATGACGAGCTTGAGCAAGAGCGATTGCGGCAAGATGACGCAACGCTCCTTGAGGAAGATCATCTTCGGGCGGCTGTGAGAGCAACACGCTACCAACAAGCCTTGCGCTGCTACCATAGCCGCAGGGTTTATGCCCGAAGCTTTGAGGAAGGCGACCCTGTTATTTGGCGCATTCAGTCGGCCAAGAATTCCAACAAGTTGACACCGAAGTGGGAAGGCCCTTATCAGGTAATACGAGTCACCGGGCCCAGTGTAGTCCACCTGGAGACCGAAGATGCCATTCCAGTGAGCAACTCCTTGAACATCGAACATCTTGGCAATTTTTACCCATAAGGTGCGGCTTGTCGGGCCCCCCGGCAAGCCACCTTTTGTACGAACCTTGCCAGCAAGGCATGTAACCCTCTGTACAGAGCTAGGCGTAGACCCTATGCACAAATAAATGAAGCGCTGGCACCCTAAGTTATAACATGCATGCTAGGTCGAGTCTCTCCCTCGGTTAGGGTTGATAGTGCTTAGCGGCGACTAACCCCTAGCATAGAGGTCGAGTCTACGTCTCTCTGTTCCTTTCCGTCCTCTTTGGTTCGCCGGACACATGGATATTTCTGCTGAGCTGCTTGGAAGAAAGAGAATGAGTTGGTGCTTCGGTCCCGGCAAACCTAGGTTGTCGGGGGCTGCAAACACAAGGCTCCGACCCCGGCGAGCCAAAGTTGCCTGGGGAGGGCTATAGATTCACATAAATTTTTCATCCCCTGTTGTACATTCCCGTATGGAATTGGGACGTATGAAACCTAGTTTTATTCCTAAGCTACCGTGCTCCCTTTTTCCTGTATCCAAGGACTTTTTCCTAGGTCGGAACTCGGTTGTAGTCGGGGCAACAAGGAAGCAAGTGTAGGGCCTGACCTTACTTCGCCCCTGCCTCCGCCAAGAGCGTGAGTATGGTTGCGTGAAGTGGGGGATGGCAAGGCCTGTTGCCAGGCGACAGTGTTTATCTGAAGAATAACAGGGATTTTATTCCTTGGCATGGGCCTCGCTCACGCACAAAGAACCCGACAAGCACCCTTTTTCATTAAAATGTCCCATACAGGTATAGTTCGTATGGAATGTAAACAAGAACAAGGGGATTACAAGTTTTAAATTTGACTAAGTCCTGTGGGTTTACAAACTAAAAAGAAATAAGGTGCCCGTAATCCCTTTCTTTTCCCTCTCCGCATGAAATGGAACAAGATGACAGAAGGGCAAAAGGAGCGCCTAGGCGAGGTACGAGCAGTAGAAGACACCAAGAGAACATCCCGGCAGTCGTCCAGAAGAGGGTTGGTGATGATGGTGCCGGGAGAAGAGCTGGAAGATGAGGCAGTGGGTCGGCAATACGCTACGAAGGCGTCTGTGCCATCGTACTCCGACTTGACGGCCCGCCACCCGCCTTCTTCGCCTTCTCCGGTCCCCCCTACGCCAGCCGCCCAAGGAGAGGACCCCGGGAAGTTCAAGGAGCTGGCTCCGCCCCCGGCAAATCGCTCTACCGGGGGAAGGGCCAGGTGCAGATGCTGCTGATGCCGGCACCGCCCAGCGACGGTGAGTTCGGCGCCTAGTTGGACCCATCATCCTCCCGCCTGACACCCTCATTGACGCTGTCGATGTCTTCCTCGTCACTCCCGCTCGAGGAAGAATCTTGGTCATTGGAGGAGCTCTCCACGCAACACTTTAGGCGAGTCCCGAAGTCTCCAAAGACAATGACGGAGAGCAGGTCATTCTCCATCAGTTTAAAGTAGAGAACAAGCCCTATCGTCAGGCTGTGGATGCGAGCGAAAGTCTTCCATCCACGGCGGAGATACATGACATGAGGGGTTGGGAAGTCGACATCAACCCTCGTGCCGCTGTTCCCGCAACCCCTCATATGCAATCTCAGCATCTCCGGCAGGTCGAGCTCCATCTCCCGAGCGAATGGAGTAGGAAGACGAAGACGAGGATGCGCCAGCCGGCGCAACCTGATGAAGAACTCGTGGGGATGGTCCCTGACGTGGCCCTCCATCAGGGGAGGGACCGCCGGCGGAGGCGAGGCCGATGCACCGCCCTGTCCTCCTATTCCCCGAGCGCCACGGCGACCTCGGCCTTGCCCCCTCCCCCTTCCCCTTGTGGTTGGCTCCGCCACCGCAAGGTCTTGGGAAGGAGGGGCGCGTTGTCGAGCGGATACCCTCGCCGCCACCGTCGAAGCACCGGCGCACCCTCTCGCCATGGTAGAAGAAAGAAAGAGGCCAAGATGGAGGGAGGCGGATGGCGAAAGATTGAGGGATACCGTCTCTCTCCCTCCCCTCCTTATAAAGAGGCGGGATCGAGGCACGGCGCCTCCCTCAACCAGTCCAGCTCATTAAGGTGGCAGCAGGCAGGGCCATCGACCGCCCTCCTCGCCCAATTGAAGGCGCGTGGGTATCGGCCCACATGCACGCCTTCCCATATTCCATGCGCCTGTCACCTACCCCACACCGTGCATGCGGCATACGTGGCGCAAGGGGCAGGCGTAATGGGAGACGTGGAAAGTAAATAAGCGGCGGCTTGCGGTTCACAAGGGACACGCAAGCCGCCTCTTTACTATCCACTACGGAATGACGCAGGCATGCTTCGGTCATCCCCGCGCATGACCCCCACGTCACGCACAACCCCCATGTCGCGTGCTCAATGCAACTCGTGGGGAAGCGCAACAGACAGGAGAAATTACCACGGTAAAATCTGCCCCACCTTCCCGCGCATCTTTCTGGGCCTAGCCCAACAACGCATTGCACTTATATGTGGCCCAAGCCTGGGGGCTCCTATCTGTGTACTAAAGTAGGGGCTCTACTTTGTACCCCTTACTAGTGCACGGGCAGCCAGAGCCACGCCCACAACCACACTTAGCAGGACATAGGGAGGAGTCAAAGCCGCAGGATGGTCAAAGCAAACGCCAAGACCATAAGCACAAGGGGCAAGAGGGCTAAGTGGTTTCCCCTGGCAAGATGCTTGCCGGGGCGGCCTCTGCAGCTCCTGCAGGAGCCTTGCCAGGGCAACTTGCCCAACGCCAGCAAGGCGCACCACCCTTGAGCCCAAGGTTTCCGAACACCATCAACCTTGTTGGAACCGGGGCCCGGGAGGCGCCTCTGTGGTGGCATGCAGATCTTTGTGAAGACAAGGATCAGAAGACGACGATACCTGGCGGGACCCCCATCGAGGGAATCCACAAGACCTCTGGCAAGATCCTTGCTGGGGATGACCATAGTGCCGCGGCAAGACCCTTGCCGGGGGCCCCGCAAGGCCCTTGGCGAGGACATCCGCGGGGCCACAGCCAGGCCCACGCCCGCCAAGGTTCCACCGCCGTTCACTTGCAGCTGCTAGCCCACCAGCTAGGCACGCACCTGCGTGTCGATGTGAGGCTTCCAGGCCAACTCAGCGAGCGCCTACGTGGTGGCATGAAAATCTTCGTGAAGGCCCTACCACTGCACCACCTCAGCAGCCTGCCAGCCTACATGGCACCATGCTCACCGCTGGCCTAGACGTGTGTCGGAGCGAGGTGGGGCGGTGATGGATGGGACGGGGGCTGGTTTCCGTCCCCGATAAAGTGAGGGGGACACCTAAGGGGCACATTAAATACGTCTTGTCCCATAATGGCTAGCGATAAGCTTAGCCACTGTACACCGATGCCACCTCCTGTATGCCACTGTGGCGATCCCCTTGGCTATAAAAGGAGGCCCGAGGAATATTGGAGAGGGATTTGGACCCCGGGAGAAGTTATGCATCGTAGCTAGCTCAAGAACTCCAAGAACACTCAAATAGACACTAAAGTAGGACTAGGGTATTACGCACGTTGCGGCCCAAACCTGGGTAAACGACCCGTGTGCTTGACTAATTGCTGATCCCGCTCTCCTCTCGACCCTGTGCCCCGCAACTGTAGTAGGGATTCCCGTGATCCCATAGATGTCATTTCCACCGACAATATGAATGCCTCTAGCGGTGTACCGAGATGTGCTATGAATCAAGAGTGACATGTATGATAGAATTTATGAACGGTGGCTTTGCCACAAATACAATGTCAACTACATGATCATGCAAAGCAATATGACAATAATGAGGCGTGTAATACTAAACGGAACAGTGGAAAGTTGCATGGCAATATATCTCGGAATGGCTATGCAAATGGCATAATAGGTAGGTATGGTGGTTGTTTTGAGGAAGGTAAATGGAGGGTGTATGGTACCGGCGAAAATTCCCGGCACTAGAGAGGCTAGCAATGGTGGAAGGGTGAGAGTGTGTATAATCCATGGACTCAACATTAGTCATAAGAACTCACATACTTATTGCAAAAATCTACAAGTCACCAAAACCAAGCACTACACGCATGCTCCTAGACGAAGGGTTGGTAGGAGTTAACCATCGGGCGATCCCGACCTCCACACAAAGGATGACAATCAAAGAGATACATGATGCTTCAAATTTGTTACACAACGGTTACCATATGTCACTGGTATGTGTCGGTGCTATACAAATAGTTTTTAACCCCTTTCCGCGATGGTGCTCAGAACCGTCACCTAGTGAGTGTGGGCGATAGGGGGATCCTTCCCACACGACCCAGAAACCATCGGGGATAGGGAGCCTTGATGCATACAATTGCCCCTCTATAACCGTTTCCTATGTCTCGCATATCTGAAATGCTTCATACTTGCTACTCGTTTGTGTTCGCATTGCCATCGCAGTCGGAATTTTGTGGTTTTACCTAAACCTAGGTAGATTCCAGGCCCGGGCAGATTCCAGACACGGGAGTTTTCTAGGCACGTACCAAACTGGCTCCACGTTTATGATGCCTGGCACATCACAAACAATTCATGATTATAAACCGTCTATGATAGGTAGACATTCACATACATTTAGTTTTCCCGCACTGTATGTGATAGTGTCTGACATCACACACGCTTTGCAAACAGCAACTGTGTGAATTGTTACACACGTTTCCACTCCGTGAACCATGCCAGATTATGATGTATATCGCACACGATGTGCTTTATTAACCGTGTGCACTGTAATGACCTGCACACCGTAATTTCTCCCTAATTTAATGGCTGCTATCTAGAATTGTACCTAATTTAAACTTGAAAATAGACTATAGTTTTATTCATATCCATCGGGTTCAAACAACCAATGCATTATTCCATTCATAGGTACATATGTTTAAGAATTACATAACCACCAAATAAAGAATGATGAACCAGGGTTCTATACTTATAATATTACAAATGGTAAAGAAAGAGGCGACATACATTCTGGTTGCTGAACAATGTGAAGCAGAATGGCCCTATTGTGCTCTCCTCGATGCAGAAGGCACACACGATTCTAGTCTAACCCCTTGTGATGGCCGGCTGCCAATCATGTAGTTTGAGAGGTAATCTTGAGTAAACTGCTTCAGGATCCACTGGAAAGAAAAAAGATTCAAACATTGTCATCTAACACAACTCATTACAGGCAGTAAAAAGAAGGCTACATGGTTCTTACTTACCATCCTGCAGTTCACTGTTGTCTTGCATAAAGTGTAAACATATAGTTCGATTGACATCTTTTGACCCATTTTAATAACAATCTTTATTAGTTTCCTCACTTGATGTTGGTTCATGAATATCTCATTGCCCCATACGCAGAAAGGGTCGAAGTGTGGATCTTTGGCAATGACATGTGTACCTAAAAGCACCAAGTTAATATTAGAAGCTAAACAACAATTGCAAAATGATGCAGTGCAACACTCCCTCCATCCCATTATATAAGATTTTATACATGTATATCTAGACATCATCAGAACATTAAGGTAACACGAACATTAAGGTAACACTCTTCCTTGTTGCTATGTAGCCTGGGATTGCATATTAGGCATTTAGTACAATGCATGTTGCTATGTAGCCTCAGATATATTAAATATGTTCCTAGTTAACCTACTGATAAATGGGTTACAGATATATTCAGTGAAATGTCCGATTCGATGATTAATCCCTTACCAGCCCCCAGGCTATATGGTACCAGCTACCGAGATCCTGAATAGTGAGTACATATAAGCAATGCGAGAAACTAACATCGATGGAAAAAACAGCACTGTTCTCAATATTGTCCTGTATGAGTACATATAAAGGCATGTTAAGCACAACATACTAAACATCAACCAAATGTATCCATGGTAGACAACATAATCTACAAATGATAGCTTCAGTGTGTAGGCTTAAGCACGCTAGTTAAGCAAAACAAGAAGTGGAAAGGTGTGTTAACTGCATCAGGCATAATATTTATAAACAAGCAAATAGTCATTCAAACTGGTATTGTGCAGGTCTAATGTACACTAGCTATTGTTAAAAAACGAAAAGGCATGTTAACTACAACATCCATAATAGCAACCAAATATCGTAATTCATAGTGGTATTGTTGAAACTGTTATTGATGAGATTGAATTGCACGGCAAATAGTTGCACATATAGAGGATCACATTGTGAAGAACTAAAATAAACAAGGCATAATGCCATCTCTAGCCGATCCTTTAAAAGTTAAAGGACTAAAACAATTAGTCGATATATATATATATAGGGAAAATCCATCCTACCACCCGGTGGTAGTTACCTCATATGTCTCATATACTACCATGTGGTACTATTTATACTACTTTATCATTTTAAATATATTCATATACTATATCTAAGATATTTCAAAGCAAGTTACATGAAAAAAAATTACATATGAACCCACAGTTTTTGTTATATTTGTGAAATACGTACATATTTGTACGTAAAAAAGAGCATACTCAAAACATGATATATACTACCTAAAAATTAGTATATATACTACCTAATCATTGTTATATACTACATACTATACGTACATACTTTCAATTTTGACAGATACTACATACAATATACAAAACGCAAGTGGTGGTAACTACCACTGCTTGTAGGAAACATTTGTCATATATATATATATATATATATATATATATATATATATATATATATATATATATATATATACTCCAGCAATTTTTGGCCGTTTCTAGTCGATCGCCTAAACTTAATGTTGTAAACTTCAATTTGATCAAGTTCAAAGCAGGTTCAACCGAAAGTAGCATGCATTCAAACATAAACATAGATAGTTTTGCATAACCGAACATAAAACATAAATTTAAACTAAGCTAAACTACTTTCGGTCGAAGTAGAGGTCGAGCCAATCCTTCCTCGTCAGGTACGGTGTGCCACGAGCCGGGTCCGGGCTGGTGTCGTCATCTGGGTCGTTGGGGAAGGCACACCTCCACTCGTCGATGTTGATCTCCTCGTCCTCGTCGTCCACCTGGACGCCCTCTGCGCCACTGTCCTTGCCGCCTTCGACATCGTCATCGGAGGAGAGCGCAATAACCTCGCCGCCCTCCGCGCCCGCAAAGATCGCCCACTCCGCCTCCATGAGCTCCGGGTGCTGCCGGTGTAGCTCTTGCATGTAGGCCTCGTCGGCGGCCTCGGCCTCGAGGCGCTCCCACGCCTCATGGTCTCCCGCGCCATAGCCGAGCTCACCACCCTGGCTCCGGTGGAACGAGGTGGACCGGACGTGTGCCGAAGGGGAAATTGAGCCTAGCCGCCACGCCGTGGTAGAGGACCTGCCAACAGTTGTACTCCATGGCCGAGAGCTCGGATGTGTGGAATATACCGAGCCACCGGTGGGTGAGCGTCTCCCGATCTGTAATCTCGGCGACCCACATCCCCCACCGCCGCTGCTGGACCCCGAGGTAGGACCTCATCAGCTGCCAGGTCCGAGGGAGGACGGGGAAGTCCTCGAACCGACGTAGGGGCGTGGCAGCTGGCGGGTCGGGGGACCGGTGATGGCGGATCGATAAAGAGCCCGCAGAGGACGACGGGGACACCTCGGCGGCCACCTCGCCAGTGTCAAAATAAAGCCTTTACCAAACATATTGTTGATGCCTTGATGCAATATTATGATGAAAAACTTAATTTGGAAGTTTCTATACCTACAAAACTTTATGATGAGTGGGAACCTACTATAAAGATTAAAATTAAAGATCATGAGTGTTATGCTTTATGTGATTTGGGTGCTAGTGTTTCCATAATTCCGGAAACTTTATGTGATATTCTAGGTTTCCATGATTTTGATGATTGCTCTTTAAATTTGCACCTTGCGGATTCCACCATTAAAAAGCCTATGGGAAGTATCAATGATGTTCTTATTATTGCAAATAGGAACTATGTGCCCGCAGATTTTATCGTTCTCGACATAGATTGCAATCTTTCTTGTCCTATTATTCTTGGTAGACCTTTCCTTAGAACGATTGGTGCGATTATTGATATGAAGGAAGGGAATATTAGATTCCAATTTCCATTAAGGAAAGGCATGGGGCACTTTCCAAGAAATAATGTCAAATTACCTTATGAATCTATCATGCGAGCTAATCATGAATTGAGTGCCAAAGATGGCACTACTTAGATCTATCCTCGCTTTTATGCCTAGCTAGGGGCGTTAAACGAAAGCGCTAGTTGGGAGGCAACCCAATTTTATTTTAGTTTTTTGTTTTTTGCTTCTGTTTAGTAATAAATGTTGCATCTACCTTATGTTTAGATGTTTTTTCATGCTTTAATTAGTGTTTGTGCCAAGTAGAACCTATAGGATAACCTATGGTGATAGTTAATTTGATTCTGCTGAAAAACAGAAACTTTGCGCACACAAAAATAATTTTAGTAATTCACAGAAACGTGCTTTTGCGTTGATTCTTTTTTATGTGGATCAATAGACAAATTTCCCAGGACTTCCTATTTTCGTAGGATTTTTAGAGTTCCATAAGTATTCGAGAGTTAGAGATTGCTATAGACTGTTCTGTTTTTGACATATTCTGTTTTTCGTGTGTTGTTTGCTTATTTTGATGCATCTATGGCTAGTATGTAGGGTATGAACCATAGAGAAGTTGGAATACAGTAGTTTTAACACCAATATAAATAAAGAGTGAGTTCATTACAGTACCTTATGTGGTGGTTTTTCTTTCTTGCACTAACGGAGCTTATGAGATTTCTTGTTGAGTTTTGTGTTGTGAAGTTTTCAAGTTTTGGGTAAAGATTTGATGGACTATGGAATAAGGAGTGGCAAGAGCCTAAGCTTGGGGATGCCCATGGCACCCCAAGATATTCTAGGATAACCAAAATCCTAAGCTTGGGGATGCCCCGGAAGGCATCCCCTCTTTTATCTTCGTCTATCGGTAACTTTACTTGGAGTTATATTTTTATTCGCCACATGATATGTGTTTTGCTTGGAGCGTCTTGTATGATATTAGTCTTTGCTTTTTAATTTACCACAATCATCCTTGATGTACACAACTTTTGGGAGAAACCCACTTGATTGGAATTTATTAAAATACTCTATGTGCTTCACTTATATCTTTTGAGCTAGATACACTACAAAAAAAAGACACATCCGTGACATTTTGGGCCGAATGAAATTTTTTTCTGTCATACATATGACACTTCTATGACGATAATTGTGACAAAACCCGGTATCATCATAGATGTGGTGGGCTCCCACTTCTATGACAAAAAATCATGACAGAAAATGGGCTTTTCGTCCTGGGCGGGCCGGAGACGCAGCTGCATGACATTCTTTGGGCCGTCCATGATGGAAAAAATCGTGGTAGAAGCGAGGGGGAGGAAAATTTCGGGGAGTTGTCGGTTACGGTGGGAGGTCTGGGGCGGAGCGATGCGCGTTTCTCTCGTACATACGCACGTGTGTGCGAGGCGTTGGCTCTAACTGAAGATGAGCGAGGCGTTGGGGTCCAACTGAACCCGAGCGATTGCACTACAGGCTACGCGTTACTGAACCCGAGCGATCGATCGATGGCTGTTAACTGAACCCGATGGAGCGATTCCTTCGCTACTGCTGCTAACTGAAGCCGACCGATGCTGCCTCTGGGATGAACAGTGAGTGTTGCGGGTGGGGTTTGGATGAACAGTGAGCGGTGGCGTTGCCTCTGGATGAACAGGAACCCGTGGTGTGGAGGGCTGGATGAACAGTAGACGGTGGAGGGGTGGCCGTGGAGGGGTGGTTGAACAGGACCCCGTGGTGTGGAGGGCTGGATGAACGGTAGATGGTGGAGGGGTGCCCGTGGAGCGGTGGCTGATCAGTAGCCGGTGGAGTAGCGCGCGGTGGAGGCTGGATGAAAAGGAGCCCGTGGAGGCTGGAGGAGGTCGACGGTAGCCCGTGGAGGCTAGAGGAGGTCAACGGTGGAGATGAACAGTATCCCGTGGAG
>NC_041385.1:57009313-57015098 GCF_002162155.2 Triticum dicoccoides
GTTTCATCCGTTTTGCGGTACGCCACAACCCTCCCGATGAACAGGACCCCCGTTTCGACCGTAGCGCTCCAACACAAGTCTGTTTCGTCCGTTTTGCGGTACGCCACACCCCTCCCGATCAACAGGACCCCCGTTTCGACCGTAGGAGGTCTGTTTCATCCGTTTTGCGGTACGCCACACCCCTCCCGATCAACAGGACCCCCGTTTCGACCGTAGGAGGTCCATTTCCTCCGTTCTGTGGTACGCCAGGCCTCGTTTCCATCACCTGTTCCGTCCAAGCCGGTTGGCTCCCACGCGTTCCGCTACCTCTCGATGAACACGACGCATTCCATTGCCTCCCCATGAACACGACACATTCCGTTGCCTCCCCATTAACACGACACATTCCGTTGCCTCTCCATGAACAGGATGCATTCCGTTGCCTCCCCATGAACACGAGCCCTCGCCGTACGTATGCGCGACTAGGCGTTCAAGACCCCGCCCGTATGTACACATACGTGGACGTATTTTCTTTCTTCCACCCTGGCCGCTGTAGTACGTGTACATGCTACATGTGCGCCTCTACTACGACACGTGTGCGCCTCTACTATGACACGTGTGTGCCTCTACATCAACCAGTATATATGTACGTACAAGTTCGCGACCAGAATGACAATGCTACGTACGCTTCGACGAGGTGGGTCCCGACTGTCAGGCAGTTCCTTGCGTGCGAAAATGTAGCTGGTGGGTCCCAGCAGTCAGAGGGGCGATTTTTTTTTGCCCGGACGCACTTGCTTTGCGTGCGAAGATGTAGCTGGTGGGTCCCAGCAGTCAGGGGGGTGAATCTTTTTTTTTTTTGCCCGGATGCACTTCCTTGGGTGCGAAGATGTAGCTGGTGGGTCCCAGCAGTCAGGGGGGCGAATCATTTTTTTTGCCCGGACGCACTTCCTTCCGTGCGAAGGTGTAGCTGGTAGGTCCCAGTAGTCAGGGGGGAAACGTTTTTTCGCTAAATATGGTGGCCCGTGCGGTGGGTCCCCGCTGTCAGGTGGAGGATTAATTATTTTGCGCGTAATAAGGAGGCACTTCCTTGCTGGGACCGTGGACCCAGCTGTCAGCCTCTCCACATATAGTCCACGTCAGATGGAAGCCGTTCCTTGACCACGTTGACCACGCCGTGCCGAGAGCACCAGGGCGGTGGACGACGGCGAGGCCTAGGAAGGGGACGACGCGGACCCGGGGAAGACGCGGTAGTGGATGCCCACGCGTAGAGGAGTACGAGGGTTCACTGCGGTGTGAGGCTGCCGTCGCCGCAGAATAACAGGGGGTGTGGGTGAGTAGAGGGATGGCCTGGCCAGCGGTTGGAGTAGTAGGAGGCGGTGATGCCTCTGCCGCATCGCAGCCGGCCACGGGAGCCAGGAGCACGAGGCACGACTGGCGCTGGTTTGGGCGGCTGGAGCAAGAAGACCAGAGGTTGAAGAAGCAGTACGGCCATTGGATGGACATCGTACAGTCACTGGAGCTAGAATCGTGCATATTGACTAAGTTGACAAAGCCCTCCATCCCCGTCAACTTAGTAGGCCCACAAGTCAGCCTGCCACTATACTGGGTCCCAGCTAACAGGGGGAGTATTCATTTTTTTGTGCGTAATAAGGAGGCACTTCCTTGCGTACGAAGATATAACTAGTGGGTCTGAGCTATCAGAGCCGGCCGCGGGGAGGAGGGAGTAGGCAGTCCCGCCGGCGCTTGTTTGAGAGGCTGGAGCAGGAAGAGCAGAGATTGAAGAAGCACGACGACCGTTGGATGGCCATCCAACAGCCACTGCTCGTGCGTCAACCTTTTTTTAGGAAAGCTTCAAATCTGTGGAAAACAGCATACAGCCCATCTACCATTATTTTTAATAATTTACAGCCCATTTGCTAATTCTTAAGGTTTTTTTGGAGCCCATATTCTTTTTGTTATCATTACAGCCCATATTGTGGCCATGGTTAAAAACATATACGAAATTTTGCATATTTCGGTGCGGTCCAAACTGTTTTTAATCCCGAAATTTTGACTCACATTCAAACTGATTTTAAAAATAAATGTATATCAATATAAAATCCAACAAATTCTCCACGCATAAAAATTAATGTAATTTAAAATCTCGAAATGAAAAAAAAGATATTTGAAACTAACTGCTGGTTTGATGTGTTTTAAAAATGTACAACCCATTTCTCATTACTGATGGGCCATTTTCTCGGCCAGCCAAATGAAATCTCTCCTCGTCTTGAAAGATTTGCAGCCCAACAGGCCTGACAAAGTGACTTACTTGGCAAATCACAAAAAAACTGGGCTATGGCCGTGGACCCAGCTGTCAGCCTCTACACGTACAGTACTCTCCCGATGGAATGTCGTTGACCACATTGACCACGCCGCGCCGAGAGCACCAAGGCGGTGGACAACGGCGAGGCCTAGGAAGGGGACGACGCGGAGCCGGGGAAGACGCAGAAGTGGATGCCCATGCGGAGAGGAGTACCAGGGTTCACTGGTTCGGCTGCAGTATGAGGCTGCCATCACCGCAGGGCCTGGCTAGCGCTGGGAGTAGTAGGGGGCGATGAGGCCTCAACGGCAGCACAGCCGGCCACTGGAGGCAGGAGCAGGCGGTCTCCCCGGCGCTGGTTTGGGCGGCTGGTGCAAGAAGAGCAGCGATTGAAGAAGCAGGACCGTTCGATTCAAATCCAACGGTTACTGCTGCTAGAATCGATTGTTGACTAAGTTGACAAGCCCTGCGTACGCGTCAACGTAGTAGGCCCACAGGTCAGCCTCCCAACCGGTGCGCCCCAGATATCAGTGGGAGGAATCATTTTTTCGCGTAATAAGGAGGCAGTTGATTGCGTGCGGCCAGGCCAGCGGAGGGAGTAGGGTGGGCCGGGGAAGCCTGCACGGCATCACATCGGGCCACAAGAGGAGGGAGCAGGCAGTCCCACTGGCGCTAGTTTAGCCGGCTGGAGCAGGAAGATCAGAGATTGAAGAAGCACGGCGACTAGAATCATGTGTTCACTGACAAAGCCTTGCGTAAACAAGTCAGCCTCGAAATCTGCTGCGTGTACAGCCCATTTGCTATTATTTTTATAATTTTTACTCATTTTCTAATTCATATGGAATTTATTACAGCCCGTTTTCCATTTTTAGAATTGCCGGCCATTTTCTGGTCAGTACCAGGGTCAAAAAATTAACTAAATATGTGGGAAATTTTTGCTGGGGAACGAAATATTCTTAATCCGAAAATTAATAGCCATACTAAAACAAATTTAAAAATAAGTTAGTACTATGTCATGTTAAATCCAATGAAATACGTATAAGATATCAGTGAAGAACAAAATTCAAAAAAACTAATATCCTATTTGCTCGTCTTGACAGATTTGCAGCCCAGTAATTCGGAGAAAACAAATAGGCCTAGCTTGGGTATTCTTCAAAAAGAAATACTGGGCTACCTATTTTGCCAAAGAACTTGTGCATGAGCATTTAGCTTTATTTATTTATTTACTTATATATGTTTAGGGGACCATGAGCATGTACCTGGGCCGGATTCATGTGAGAGCGTCCCTTCCAGTTAATTATGGGCTTCTCTATTGAGCCTTCATCAGTGGGCTGCATGTTATCAACAAGTGGAAAATGTGTTCCGTATGAAAAATAGTATGAGCTACGTACGGTACGGGGCACTAAAGGATCGAACCGTGCAACGACTTCCAAAACATTGTGTTTGTCGTTCTAACAACACATTTATATTCAACCAACAGACAAAATATACTACTGATTGTACATTGAAAACAGCAGTAGCAGCAACTAGGGCTGGGGGTGCAACAGAAGCAGTAAGCAGGCCAGAAGAGTGAAGACGCAGCTCTCTCTTCCAAACCAAACATCAGCCATCATTACAAAAGGGCTACCAAAAAAGAACAAGTGTATGCATCAAACTAAATAAAGATCCTACTACACCAAGTGTACGCATCTAACTAACTGGCTCAGTTAGACATTACTATTTATTAGGCTGTGGAGATTGGCTGGCGGCTTGAACCAGATGGGTGCCTGACGGGGGAAACTCCAGCCAGCAGGTTGAAGTCTGATACTTGCGACCCTCTCTCCTATTTTGGGTTGCAGAGCATGGCGGCACATATCAGGGTATGGTGCATGCAGAGACGCATGGTACGATGTGTACACATAGTTTTGCCTGATGAACGAAAACGCGCTGCCATCATGATCCTTGCCATCGGTATCTCCTGGTTAATCGAATAATTCAGTCCGACAAACAGAGAGTGTCTGCCAAGGCTACTTACCAGCCTCCAGTCAAAAATTCCTGAAGGCCCAGAGAAGCTGGGATCCTGCTCAAAGACCTTGCAGTGATTGTGATTGTATTCCGCGAAACAACACGTCTGGTACATGCGAATGATCATCAATCTCTCGCCGTCGTCTGATCAAGCCAGGAACCACCTGCAACTGTCATGTCGCTTTTCTTTGAAAGGTTCTGGGATTAGGAAGGGTAGGGACACCAGGCGGCCTACAACATCATATCAAGTTGGAGTCAAATAAAAAAGGGCTCTTGATTTAGTCAATCTTAAGAACAGCATGTTATGAGCATGAATATTTTTTCAGTAAATGTTGACAGTAATATAAGCAAGCCATCGTGACATCATAGGAAAGTAACATACTGCTGTAACAGCCGTTTGTAGTGATGACTGGAGTAGGCCAGCAATACGTCCAGCCATAGAAGGAGTCGACAGTGTAAATGAAGCCCTTGTGTTCAATGGCATGAGAGAACCATGGAGGATGTATGATCCTGCGATGGACATGCAGATTTATCCACTTACCGCAGTGACCTGTCAGATAGGCGAGACCGCGGTTGAAGAACGCAATTAGCCTGAAATCTTTATAATTCCCAGATCTTGTGGGCACTTGGCAGATTACAACCTTGAGCAAATCAAACTTGGTATCATGTTAGCTACTGTAAGATTCTGACCAATAGATGCATCAACAATAAAGTTCTGACCAAATCTGAAAATAGGTAAATTACTTGCTAAACATACCTCTTCAAATATGTTGGGAGAGCATGATGGTGGTGTGAATTGAACAATATCTTTCTTTGCCTTTTGATGGCCCCCCAACGCCTCTTCATCATATTTTTCTTGATTTCGTGTATCATTACATTGAAGATTTTTGTCAGCCGAACATTGTTCGGCTAATTGTTCTTGTCCTTGAAGTTCATCAATTTCTATGGCACAAAACTCATAGGGCAGGAAGTAGGTTCTATTAACTTCAAAAAAATCAAGTATGGCTGCCTTGCTATACTTTCCATACCCTTTCTGAATGTTTTCCTCTTTGGATTTGATGGATTCAGAATGTATGCTACTTGATTCGGTTTTTTCAACCGAAGTGTTGGGTAACGTAGTAATTTCAAAAAAATTCCTACGCACACGCAAGATCATGGTGATGCATAGCAACGAGAGGGAAGAGTGTCGTCCACGTACCCACGTAGACCGTAAGAGGAAGCGTTATGACAACGTGGTTGATGTAGTCGTACGTCTTCACGATCGACCGATCCTAGTACCGAACGTACGGCACCTCCGTGATTTGCACACGTTCAGCTTGGTGACGTCCCGTGAACTCATGATTCAGTAGAGCTTCAAGGGAGAGTTCCTTCAGCACGACGGCGTGATGACGGTGATGATGAATTTACCGACGCAGGGCTTTGCCTAAGAACCGCTATGATATGACCAAGGTGGAATATGGTGGAGGGGGCCGGGCACCGCACACGGCTTGGAACAAAAAACTT
>NC_041385.1:57015213-57029349 GCF_002162155.2 Triticum dicoccoides
GTATATAAAGGAGCAAGGGGGGACGCTGGCCGGCCTTGGTGCGCCCCAAGGAGAGGAGGAATCCTCCTCCTAGTAGGAGTATGATTCATCCTTTCCAAGTCCTACTAGGAAGGGGGAAGGGGAAGGAAGGAGAGGGAGAGGGAGAGGGAAAGAGGGGCCGCGCCCCCCTTCCCTAGTCCAATTCGGACTCCCCATGGGAGGGGGTGCACCACCTCCTGGGCTGCTGCCCTCTCTCTCCCCTAAGGCCCACTAAGGCCCAATACTTCCCCGGGGGGTTCCAGTAACCCCTCCGGCACTTCGGTTTTCTCCGAAACTTCTCCGGAACACTTCCGATGTCCGTATATAGTCGTACAATATATCAATATTTATGTCTCGACCATTTAGAGACTCCTCGTCATGTCTGTGATCACATCCGGGACTCCTAAATATCTTTGGTACATCAAAACACATAAACTCATAATACCGATCGTCACCGAACGTTAAGCGTGCGAACCCTACGGGTTCGAGAACTATGTAGACATGACCGAGATTCATCTCCGGTCAATAACCAATAGCGTAACATGGATGCTCATATTGGTTCCTACATATTCTACGAAGATCTTTATCGGTCAAACCGCATAACAACATGTGTTGTTCCCTTTGTTATCGGTATGTTACTTGCCCGAGATTCAATCATCGGTATCTCAATACCTAGTTCAATATCATTACCGGCAAGTCTATTTACTCGTTCCGTAATGCAACATCCCGCAACTAACTCATTAGTCACATTGCTTGCAAGGCTTATAGTGATGTGCATTACCGAGAGGGCCCAGAGATACCTCTCCGACAATTGGAGTGACAAATCCTAATCTTGATATATGCCAGCCCAACAAGTACCATCGGAGACACCTTTAGAGCACCTTTATAATCACCCAGTTACGTTGTGATGTTTGGTAGCACAGAAATTGTTCCTCCGGTATTCGGGAATTGCATAATCTCATAGTCGTAGGAACATGTATAAGTGATGAAGAAAGGAATAACAACATACTAAATGATCAAGTGCTAAGCTAACGAAATGGGTCAAGTCAATCACATCATTCTCTAATGATGTGATCCCGTTAATCAAATGATCTTTGATTCAATGAGCTAGTCAAGTAGAGGCACACTAGTGACAATCTATTTGTCTATATATTCACACATGTACTAAGTTTCCGGTTAATACAATTCTAGCATGAATAATAAACATTTATCATGATATAAGGAAATATAAATAACAAATTTATTGTTGCCTCTGGGGATATTTCCTTCACGAAGCACTTTCGGAATCATCATTCTTTTCATCGGTTATATCAATTGGCCAGGCTTCTTTTATTTGAGCTAATTCCCTATCAATTCTCTCTTGGCGAAATACTTGCACCCTATCACGCAAAGGTTTAACTCCCCTCTCAATTTCAGCACGCTCTAGATTAGTTTGCCCCCCAATTCTTTTAGGATCTTTCGGCAATGAAGTGTTAGTGTTGCCGAAATTTTGCAATTGTGTAGTGGGTGTACAATATGTTGATGTACTAGGTGAAGGTGTATGCACTGGTGTATAACAATACGCTCTCTCGCCAATTCTATCAATTGATGAAGTTTCATCTTCTTGCAAAACTCTAGCCTTTATTGCAGCATAATCAGGAAACAACCCCTTTTCATATTGTTCAAGGAAAAGAGCACTAATCCTCTTGTTTTGTGCCAAGCTCTTTTTTAACGCAGCCACAACCGCTTCTGGAAGGGATTGCTCCGAAATACTTTCAGATTCTTTCGGCAATGATTCGTGAGTGTTGCCGAAATTCTTGAATTTCATAGAGCATGCATTATATGCTACAGTATTAGATGATGACACGTGTGTTCCAACCAAATTTTCACTTATTCGGCTATGACATGAAGGTGCGGGGCCGAATTATGAACATCTACAGTTGCAGACGGTGTTGAAAAATTACTAACATGAGGTGTAGCATATGATGGTTGAGATTAACTGGCCGAATAGTTAATAGTAGCCAGGCCAGTTCTCTCATCCATCGGCAAGGTTGGATTCATATATTGCAAATTAGTTGCCGATGAATAAAAGGGTGAAACACTTTCTTGTATGCTATTGGAAATTTTAACATGAGGTGTTTCAAATTGATTTACCAAACCCATCATGTTGTTCATCGGCATATGGATTTGTGGGGTTGCCGATGCATGAGAGTTAGGATACATATGTTGTACATTGCTACAATCATAAGAATTTGATGCATGAAAATTATTTTTCATCGGCCCTTGCGCATAATTAGATGCATGATTGATAAAACTAGGGCTAGCCGATACATTATGCTCACTAAGCGATCTAGCAACAACATATGAATTATTTGCATCTATAAAGGGGAATTGAGTTCATATTACCTTTATAGATTGCAAACCCTAGATGACGATCTCTTCGTATTAAGAACGGGCTGGAGACCGTTCAAAACTTCGTCCCCAGCGAAGTCGCCAAAAAGTGTGTTCGCACACGAACACGTCACGTGTACCCTCGACACTGAGGGTGATGCACCGCAGCTCACGTCGAAGGAGACCCGACCGACAGCGCGATACGCAAGACAGTCGGCGGGCGCTTTTGTAGACCCAAAGCCCCGCTTGCCAGAGAGGGACCCCATTAGGGCTTGCGGCGGCTATGGGCTGCTTCAGGTCGATTCGGTCGCCCCTAGAGCCTCATGGATCCGCAGCCCTCCAGCATGAAGAAATAGCAAAGAACGATAAGAAAGATACAAGAGAGAGATAAAAACAAGATGAACACGAAAAAGTAGTAGATCTATTTGTTCGACTGGGTGTTGTTCAATCGGCTGTCACCCCTAGAGGCGGGTGAACTTCCCGTGCAAGGAAAAGGCTTGGATTCACGTCCAAAACCCTAGTCAAATTCAGATTGGTTTTATCCGAACTTTCCAAAACTGTTCGGTTCAAACTAGCTGCACCTTGCGGATCTTTTTTGTGGTGGTAAACGACCTTGTATAGAAACGAGTCCAAAAGCAATCTTGATAGTTTCGACGAGACGAACAACTTTCATTTTGAACGTTTTTTCATCAGAGGTCGTCTTGAGGATCAAATCGCTCGCGCAAAATAGCTAATTATTCACGCAGCTCATCAGACATACCCACATATGTGTCTGATTCCGGGCGTCATATTTTGCTCACTGGAGGGCCGCGCTGTGCAGGCTCTAACTTTTGCATACGACCTCGGATTGGGATGATCTTTATATCAAAATCGATCATTATGACGAGACGCACAACTTCCATGTAGAACACTTTTCCATCTGAGATCATCTATATAACCTTTTGAGCACATCTTCAACTTCTCGTCGGATTGACTATCACAGCCTCCACCCCGGCAAGCTTTCCACTCAGGTAAGCTTTCCACACCGGCAAGATTTCTACCCGGAAAGCTTTCACACCGGCAAGGTTTCACCCCAGCAAGGTTTCTACCCCGGCAAGGTTTCTCCCCTGGTAAGATTTCACACCGGCAAGCTTCCACACCGGCAAGCTTTCTGCGCCGGCAAGCTTAACACGCCGGCAAGCCTTCGCACCGGGAAGCTTTCACACCGGCAAGTTTTTACCCCGGCAAGGTTTTCACCCCGGTAAGATTTTCTACCCCGGCATGCTGCTTTATGATCGTGCCACTTTTGAGCGTCAACAATGAGAACATGAACAATGAACTTTTTTACAGACCTCGAGTTTGTCTTTTTTGCTAAGAGCTGCTCAGATGTACAAATTATTTGAAAGTTGGAGCGCACCTCACACATCAAATTATCTACCATGCAAAAATGTGAATTTTTTAAAAATATATTATTTGTTTTGATTTTTTTTTTCTTTAGCGCGGGTGGAGATGAGCTCAGAAGTGGATTGTCGGTTTCTTTCCCTTTTTTGCGGGAAAACATCTGATCTATTCACCTTCAATCATGGAAGTACATCGAACACCAGAAATAATAAAAATTAAATCCAGATCCATAGACCACGTAGGAACGACTACAAGTGCTGAAGCGAGCCGAAGGAGCGCCGCCGTTATCACCCCTCCCTCACTGGAGCCGGGCAAAACTTGTTGTAGTAAACAGTCGGGAAGTCATCGTGCTAAGGCCCCATAGAACCAACGCACCAGAACAACAACCGCCGCCAATGAAGAGCAGCGTAGATCAGAGTGATCCAACCTCAAAACACATGAACATGGATGAACGACGAATAGATCCGAGCGAATCGACCAAAGATAGATCCGCCGGAGACACACCTCCACGTGCCCACCGGCGATGCTAGATGCACCACCGGAACGGGGGCTAGGCGGGGAGGACCTTATTCCATCTTCAGGCCGCCGCCGCCATCTCTCCTTCTTGAGTAGGACACAAACCCTAACAAATCTTGAAGACACATCTAAAAACGGATCCCTCTCACCGGTAAAGGCTGGGATCCACCACGCCCCCCATGGCACTAAGACCATCGAAGATGAGGCGGACCGACGACAACACCTACAGGAGGCAGAGAACCCTGATTTTTTGGGGACGAGGCGGCCACAAGGCATGCCGTGTTTTTCTACATCGGTTTCTTTCTTTCTCCACTGCTTTTCTGTTTGGTTGTGTATTATGGGATTAGTAAGTTTTGCTTTGACAAAAAAAGAACATTCCTTTCTAAAGCAAAAAAACATACTTTTCAAATCGAAAATGTTAACGCCCACACGTGTGGGCGCTGACCATCTCTACCACACGCATCCATCACCGTCCAATACTTTATGCATGAATCTTGGCACAATCTGGCCGATTTTCTGTGCCACGTAGGACAAGGCGTGTGTGTGGTGTGTGACATAGTTCGCCCGCACATTGGTTGCCAAACCGCAGTTAGCGGTTGCCACACGGGGGCGTGCGGTGGGAACTGCTATGCGCCCGCACGCCACGCGCCGACTGTGGTTGACATCAAACACGTCGCACACTTCGCCCCCCTCCCCCTCACGGTTCCATTTACACATCCCCACAGGTACTCGCACAACCCACTTCGCATTTCAGATAATTTGAGGAGAAGACGAGGGGAGAAGGCGACGGCGAAGGCGGAAGAATCGACGGCATTCGCGACCGTCGGTGGTGCTCGCCGGACCGGAGCGGCTTCATCGGAGCGCCTACGGGTTGAAGGTAATGCTCGCTCCCACTCTCATAATCCTTGCCTGGATTTTCTTCCCTTCCCTCCATGTTCGATGCTTCGCTTGATATTCAAATATATTCAGGCGATTTGGCGATGCGCCGGCGTTCCCGCCGGCGGCGGAGTCCTGTGCTTGCCGTTTTTGGTGGCACTGGGCAGTTTCGTCGCCGCCGTGGTGGCGGTCTCGCTGGTGTGGCTCTGCCTGTCTAGAGACACACACTGGTTGTGCCTTGGGATTGGGCTGTTGTTTTCCGGTCTGATAGTTGCACATTGCTTTGAATTGGTGTTTGCGATCAGTTCGGGGAGAGTTTTGGGGATGAACTTCAAGTCACTATAGTTGCCATTGAACCCTAGATCTAGTTAGTTGTTTTTGAAACTGCAGTATGAAGGCAAACGTGGTAGTTTGAGTAAATGTCACGACTGTATGGCAACTAATTTCCTGAATGGCTGTTATAGTTGCCACAAACATGCTTTTCCATGTGGCAACGAATTTCTTGAATGACTGTGTTAGTTGCCACAAACATGCTTTTCCATGTGGCAACTAATTTCTTGAATGACAATGATAGTTGCCACAAACATGCTTTTCTATGTGGCAACTAATTTCTTGAATGACTATGGTAGTTGCCACAAACATGCTGTTCCGCGTGGTAACTAATTTTCCTGAATGATTGTGATAGTTGCCACACTGTAGGAATGGTAAAGTGTAGTAAATCGGTAGTCACTGCAATTTCAGCAACCAATTGCACTGGATGGCATCTAATATGCACATCAACTGTATCTGTTGCCACATGGATAGTATATTCTTGTGGCAAATAGACTGTGAACACACTGTGGTTGTTGCCATGTTGTAGACAGGATAATGTGGCAAATTGGCTGCATAACATGGCAACTAATTTGCACATCAATTCTCTCAGATGCCATATACATCTTTCCATGTGGCAAGTATTTGTCTGAACACAGCATGTCTGTTGCCATGTTACAGTCAGTACAATGTGGCAAATTCATTGTACGGCAGACTCAATTTTTCGTGTTTTGCCATGATGACTTGTGATATCTGAACACACTGTGGCAATTTCAGGTTGTTCATTAGATGTTTTTCATCGCTTTTTTGAATTCTGTATTGCATTTTAACATGGCAATTTCAACCTAGCATATTTTTTGCCATTGAACACATGTCAAGTCATTGTTGCATGAGGACAGGGTATGAGTTGCCACATCTTAGGTTTGTGCAGTGGAGGATTTTGTGACTTTCTTTCTTACTATCTTGTGCTAACATGGCAACTTCAACATTTTGTTTTTAAGTGCATTTATGATCTGTACATTTTTTTTCAAATGTAACCAATGTGCTTAATTGCCACATTTATGTTTTCGACAATCATAGGGGGGGTGCGTGCGTGTTCATGTGATATTTTGCATTCACTAGTTGACATTTTCACTCGAGCCCATGTGGCAAGGACATTCTGTTAGGTGGCAACTGCCTACTTCTTGCATTTTCATTTCCACCGTCATAATTTGGTCTGTTCTTACCTCAGCAGAATGGCTCGCGGTGATCATCAAAACAATGATGATAATTTCATGGATCCACCACAACAGAATTGGGCAACTGGACGGAGAAAAGAGGGCGACGAGGTAATTGTCCACACACCCTCCTCCTCCTGCATATGTTATTGGTTGCCACCTCAAGCTTGGAGTCGTCTATCATGAACTAAAATTTCATGACAGTGAAAACACGGCAAGAACTGATCATTTGTCTGTTTTTTCGCAGAAGAAGAAACGTACTTGTAACAGGGCCTCCCAGGAACGACTGACTTCATTGACTGACAGATTTACCGACGATCAGAAGGGAGCTGCTGCTGAGATGGGTATGCAGGCTCTGATGAATGTCCGGTGCACGAATCTAGTCAACCCTGTATGCGACTGGCTTGGTGAGATTTATGACCCCGCCTCCAGGGATTTTGTGATTCTGGGACGTGGAAGACTGCCGTTGAATGAGGAATCCGTTTCTGCACTGTGGGTGTGCCCCGTGGACATATCGAAGTCCCGATGAGGTCAATAACAAGATCGAGGAAGCGTTGTTCCCCCGTTTGTTTCCTGGGTTGGAATCCATGCCGAACACGTCTGTATTTGCAGATTCGCTGCAGGCCATGACAACCCATGGCGAGGTTTTTAAGATGAAACTACTCATGTACCTCATCTCAGCTGTTTTCGCGCTGACCACTTCTCTTCGCCCAAGCAACAAATGCTTCCCCATCCTGGTGAATGATCTATCTTTACTACATTATTGTCCTTCAATCTTTTGGCTTCCGATGTCATGTGCAAGCTAGTCATTGTCAGTGTTCTTTGATGTTTTTTTCCATTTGGTTTCTGATGCGGCAACTCGTTGTCCTGAAAATTGTGTGGTGCAGGCAAAACTGAAAGATGTGAAGAACATGAATTGGTGTATGTTCATTGCCGACTTCCTGCATGATGCATTCTCAAGCAAGATGTACCAGAAGGGTTGTCGACTGCATTTAATGGTATTTTTTTCACCAGTCCTTTTCTGTGAACACTCTTTTTTAACACCTTTTATTTTCATGCATGGCAACCTGATCATAACAAGATGGCAACTGCCATCATGACAATATGGCAACTGCCATCATGACAATATGGCAACTGCCATCACACTATGATGGCAATTAGCACATACAGATGGCAACTTCTTCTTTTTCTCTTTTTTCATTCACTTCAACTTGATGATTGTAGGAACATATATTATCCTATTTTTTCACAAAATACCATGATGGCAACTGATATTTCTTTCTTTTTAAAATTGTTGTACATCAGCTCATGTACGTCAACTGTCTTGATCTGTCCACTGTGGATTTCACTGGGATAGGAGGCCCACCGCCTACGCACAAGTTTGTTGTTTCCGCATGGACTATCGATGCTGTCAAGGCTGTGCTTGCTGCAGATAGGGTAACTGATACCAAATATGGAAAACTGCAGGTTAGTCCTGGTTTCTTTCTCTAAACGACATTCTTTACAAATTTTTGCCGCATAACATATGAAAAATCGTGATGTGGCAACCGTCTGTGGTTAACAAGAGATGACTACCTTTGTTATCCATGGCTGTCTGCATACGGTATCCATGTCTCACTCCACATGGCAACTCTGTCATTCGTGCTGAAACTTATATTCGCGTCTTCTTCTTTTTTTCTTTTTGTAGTTTTTGCAATACATGAACTGTTAGCCAGTGTTAATCATTCTCTCTTTTACATCCTAGCTATTTTTTTGGTTATTTCTAGCTGATGGCCAAGCATGTTATAGACTATAGCGTGTTTGGGGGGCCTCAGAACTTTGGAAAGTGGATGGACGTGCACTCAGCTCCGTCTTGCCCTACTGAGGTAATCAAAGATATACATCTATGGCTGCATTGGATTATTATTTTTTGATCTTGTGCAAGTGACTGTAACATGGTTGGTTATTGCTGCTTCTTTGTTTTGTTCACAGGCGAGGGCACCTGTTGAGCATCTAATTGGGCAGTTTGCATTCGGAATGACCGGCTTGCTCGTGAAGTTGGTTCAGGGTTGGACGTCCCTTAAAGGCTCTGACAGCGACGCGGTCGTGAGGCAGTTCACTGCATTTGTCCCAGAACGGTCACATCGGCCAACTGGTTGTCGTGGCCGGTATGACTACAACAGTTCCCAAGAGCCTGCCGACACACAAGATCAACTATATGGAGACGCTGGTCTCAACAAGGAGGACGAAAATGACATGGAGAACGTGCAAGACGACAACGATGACGACGAACATGGCGAAGTTCATGCAGGTGGTAAGAAGGGCAAGGATGCACCAGATGTCCCCCCACCGGACAAAGTCAAAGAACATACGGCTGCGAGAGGCGAGCGGGTGTTGCCCTCAAAGAGGGGGAGGGGTCGAGAGGATGATGGGCAGGGTTCCCCTAGCAAGAGGTCTAGGAGCGATCCCGTAGCTGCTAGGAGGAGGTTCGACTTTTTTGTTTAGTGTATTGTGTTGTCTATATTTTTTGAATCAGACTAACCCCTTTTCGCATTTTGCTTTTGCTAAGTGCGACAATGAGATTGCTATCTGACAGTTGCCACCTTTTTGCATCCATCTTACACGTGCAGTGAGGTGATAGCTGGTGGACGAGCAGTTACAAATAAACAGGCACCAACGCCTACCCGTGCTTCTGCTCGGTTGAACAAAGGTGCCCCCATTGCTGGTGCCACCCATTCCACCAGGTCATCTCCTCGTATGACGACGTCCAACACCGGGGATCCTGTCGTGTGGCCAGACTTGAGAAAGCCAGTCAAGAAGTATGTTTTCCATGTTCTCTCTTTGCCATATTGCTATTTTTTTCAATGCATCTGTGCAGGTTGCCACATGGGTTTCTGTCATCAGTCCCACATGGCAACTGCTGCTTTAAAATGATCTCACTCCTTTTTTTAACTGCATGGAAACTATTGCTTGTTTTTTTTGCATGGCAACTGCTATGTAGGCCAAACGGCAAATCTTCTTGTTCCTGCATGGCAACTTTCATCTTTGCATTGGCTTGTGTGCTCACCACATACCTAGTTTTCAAATTGCACTACTGGCAGACCAGACATTTTTCATTGTTCTTCAAGTTTGCTAGCATGGCAACTCTTGGTGGATTTTGCATGGCAACTGCTAACTATACCACATGGCAACTCTTATTCCACCTGCATGGCAACTCTTATTCCACCTGCATGGCAACTACCAGCTTTTTCCACCTACTTTTCATTTTTCTTACATTTTCTACCATGGCCAATAATTTTTACTTTGTTTCTTAATACCTTTTCCATGTGCTTTCCTTTTTTGCAGGGTGAAGAAGACTACTGCACGCGCGGTCAAGCATACCATTAGGGACCCACTCGCACGTCTTCATTCAAAGTTGTCAACAGGTGGTAACTCAGATGCTCACGAGCCACCAGTCGACAAAACTGTTGCTGCACCACCAACTGTTCACACAAACTCTGATGCAAGTGGCCGACCATCTCCGTCTGCTGCAGATGTGCAGGCTAGAATAATGGGCATCCGTACATCGGCGAGTGACGAGTCAGTATCTGCCAGGACAGCTGAAATATTGCCCACTCTTCTGGCAATGAAGGATGCTGCTGTGAGCCATGCCACCCCATCAGCAAGCGTTGAAGTGGATGCCCCCGAGACCAACCTAAGCAAGGAAGATTCCCGCTCATCTGACACTAATTCCAAGCGCGTGCGTGGTGCCACTCATGTGTCCACGACAGAAGTGGCTGAGGCGGCAGTTCATAATGATATGCCATTTGCAGGTGAGAGTCTTGGCACAACAGCTCCAGCTCCTGGCAGTGCAGATATTGCTAAGGCCACTATTTCGCGTGCTGGTCTTCCACCTAGGCGTCGTAGCCCCCGCAAGCAATCAACAGACGTATCCAACACACCAGCTGCAGCTAGGAGCAGCAGAGATGAGTCTGGTTACGTCCCTGTGTCCACACTGTTCCTGCCAACTGCCAAAAGCAATGTTATGGAGAAACCAGAAGACCGGGGTACAACTGATGCAGGTGCCAAGCCGGGCACGAGTGATGAAGGTGAGCGTCCGGAGCAGACTGCGCCTTTACCCGCAGTGGAAATCCCTATCTTAAATCTGCGCACTTCGAAGCTCCCAATCAACATTGGTGTCCCCTACAGCCCCAACAAGAGGATTGTCAACAAATCTACGCCCGTCATCGCTGACAGCACGCCCCGCCCTATTGACAAGCCTGATGATTCTGCAGCGGCCGATTCAGATATGTTTGTGATCTTTCACCCTTGGATTCTGCCCCGCAAGTTGTTCGCGGTCCGGCCAGTAGGCATGAGAGGCACCCAATGGCCTTCACCCCACCGAGCTTCAGCCTTGGCATCAGTCAAGATCAACCACTGGTTCAAGATCCTATGCCAGTTGCCTTTGCTTTTCCGGGAGGCATGCCCGCAATGATGGCGCAGCCAATGGTTGAGGGCAGGAAGGCTGTCAAGTTCGCAGAGCCGATCGTCCAAGGTACATTTCTTCTGCGTTTATCTTTTTTCTTGTATACACCTGTGCAGTATGAATTTTATCCCAATCATTTCTTTTTCTGTTTTTTGGTTTCTCATATGTGATGGCAACTGCCATGTGATGACATGGCAATCGAATTTACTGCACCATCTCACCTACATTTTTGTTGCCATGTTGTAGTTTCCATTAGGGCAAGCACATTTGCACTGGTGTTGATAAAACATGGCAACTGTACTTGTTCTCACATGGCAACTATAACGCTCTATACATTTGTATTTGGATTTGCTGTAGCATGTCACCTGCATTTTTTGTTTCCATGCTGCATTTCTCATCCGGCAACCACATGGCAACTGGAGTTGGAACAACATGGCAACTGCAGTTGCTTTCACATGGCAATTACAGTGCAATACACCTGGAAACTGGATTTGCCTTCACATGGCAACTGGAGTTCACACAACATGGCAACTGCAGTTGCTTTCACATGGCAATTACAATGCAATACACCTAGCAACTGGATTTGCCTCCACATGGCAACTCCCCAATTTTTGTATCTATATTACATATCATGCACCTTTTCTACTAGCTCTACTTTTGTTTTGTTTTTCAGGTATCCTAAACCACATTTTGATCCTTGCAGGCACCCCCGAGGAGATTTTGCCGTCTCTTGATGAAGCTTACCGTAGGATTGAGGAGGCAGCATTGCAGAGGAGGTCCTCACGAGGTCAGGGGCAATCAAGTTCCAATGTGTCTGCAGATACGGTATCTGAGGATACCATTAGGAGTGCCACCCCTGGTTCTGTGAGGCAGCAGAGGGTAGTTCACCCACCTCCCGCGGAAGACTACGAGCCCGAAGTCAGGGCCACAAAGTAACAAACCCAACTGTACGATATTGTCAAGCGATTTGGTAATGCGAGGGCCAGCAGCAAGCACATGAAGGAGCTGAAAACGTAAATGACCTCACCACATAATCTCTCATTTTGCTTTGCTCTTTTTTACCATTCATATTCTTCGTACTTTCTAGACATGATCCGCTTACGTTTTAGTTCTTTCTCTTTTTACTTAGTAGACATGATTCTTTCATGCTATATCATTTTCATACAGCTCATGTTTGGATAGAACCAAGGTCATTCAATGCGAAGCGACGTATGCCGACCTGGGTGATCTTGTCGAGTCCATGAGGCCAAACGGTAAAATGTCGACGAATGTAATTGCATGCGGGATTGACTACATCAACAAGCATCTGGATATGTCTCCTGACAAAACAATCATGCATTACAGTGTGACCTGCAAAATATGGGATGGTGACTTCCACCACAAAATCCTGAGGAAGATTTTTGCTCAACATGGTGAATTCAAGCTCAAAGTGAAGAAATATGTGAGTACTCCTTCCCTGTTTGCACTTATTTTTCACATGGTATGGTTTTTTTCCATTATCTGCACTCTGTTTATGTGGCAAATGTTTCATGTGGCATCAGCTGCCGTGCAAACTAACTTTCTGATTTTTGCATCCCGTGCAAACTATGTGGCAACTTCAAAGTAAAATACACGGCAAATTTTGTTCATACATGGACGGCAACTTTCTTTCAACTACCCACTATAACTAAACATTCTATGTGATTCTACTTTTTTGTCCCTCTGCTGTTCTTCATGTGAACTCTGCTTCTCATTTCCTTCATTTTTACTTGCAGGTCCTGTTCCCCATGTTCCAGGAGCTTGCACCACACGACCCACATGGCAAGTGTGGTCACCACTACGCGATTTGTCTTGACCTGAAGAAACAACGCTTTGAGGTGCTTGATTCAATGCGTTCGGCAGCTGATGCAGACCTTACTTCGCATGCTGAATTCTTCATCAACAACGTCAAAGAGACATGGAACCGTCACTACGAAAACTCAAAGGTCCAGATCAGACATTTCCCGATTGAGTACGTGGCGACTACGAATCAAGGGAACACGTAATTTCCTACCCCCTCCTTCATGTGCCATTTACATCAATCCCACCCCTCTTTGTTGTTACATCTGAATTGAAGTTTAACATTGCTATGTCTATCCTTTTTGTGAGTTCACCTCACTCTTTTTCTTGTGCAGGACGGACTGTGTCTTTCACACGTTGGAATACTTTGCAAAGTGGGAAGGTAGACTTGTTCCCGCTGTCACAGCTGCAATGGTCGTTGAGCTCCGGAAAATTTACACATGGAACTGTTTGACGAATGAAGATATCAACAAGCGGTCCGGAGCACGCGAGTTCGTGGAGGAAGCTATCAAGAAAGTCATCAAGAAGTACAAGTGATCACGTGGCGTTACACACCGGACGCATACCTTACATTCTGTTGCCGAGGAATGTAAGGTACTATCTTTGTTCTTGTCAAAACTATGTATGTGTGCTATGTTATGATTGCAACCCCGCGTAGCCTAGTATGTAGTGGTGATGTGTGAGCGACATTTGAATATTTTCTGTAATGTATGTGTGGTAATGCGTTTCTCTCGTACATACGCACGTGTGTGCGAGGCGTTGGCTCTAACTGAAGACGAGCGAGGCGTTGGGGTCCAACTGAACCCGAGCGATTGCACTACAGGCTACGCGTTACTGAACCCGAGCGATCGATCGATGGCTGTTAACTGAACCCGATGGAGCGATTCCTTCGCTACTGCTGCTAACTGAAGCCGATCGATGCTGCCTCTGGGATGAACAGTGAGTGTTGCGGGTGGGGTTTGGATGAACAGTGAGCGGTGGCGTTGCCTCTGGATGAACAGGAACCCGTGGTGTGGAGGGCTGGATGAATAGTAGACGGTGGAGGGGTGGCCGTGGAGGGGTGGTTGAACAGGACCCCGTGGTGTGGAGGGCTGGATGAACAGTAGATGGTGGAGGGGTGCCCGTGGAGTGGTGGCTGAACAGTAGCCTGTGGAGTAGCGCGCGGTGGAGGCTGGATGAAAAGGAGCC
>NC_041385.1:57029647-57030435 GCF_002162155.2 Triticum dicoccoides
GTTTCATCCGTTTTGCGGTACGCCACAACCCTCCCGATGAACAGGACCCCCGTTTCGACCGTAGCGCTCCAACACAAGTCTGTTTCGTCCGTTTTGCGGTACGCCACACCCCTCCCGATCAACAGGACCCCCGTTTCGACCGTAGGAGGTCTGTTTCATCCGTTTTGCGGTACGCCACACCCCTCCCGATCAACAGGACCCCCGTTTCGACCGTAGGAGGTCCATTTCCTCCGTTCTGTGGTACGCCAGGCCTCGTTTCCATCGCCTGTTCCGTCCAAGCCGGTTGGCTCCCACGCGTTCCGCTACCTCTCGATGAACACGACGCATTCCATTGCCTCCCCATGAACACGACACATTCCGTTGCCTCCCCATGAACACGACGCATTCCGTTGCCTCTCCATGAACACGATGCATTCCGTTGCCTCCCCATGAACACGAGCCCTCGCCGTACGTATGCGCGACTAGGCGTTCAAGACCCCGCCCGTATGTACACATACGTGGACGTATTTTCTTTCTTCCACCCTGGCCGCTGTAGTACGTGTACATGCTACGTGTGCGCCTCTACTACGACACGTGCGCGCCTCTACTATGACACGTGTGTGCCTCTACATCAACCAGTATATATGTACGTACAAGTTCGCGACCAGAATGACAATGCTACGTACGCTTCGACGAGGTGGGTCCCGACTGTCAGGCAGTTCCTTGCGTGCGAAAATGTAGCTGGTGGGTCCCAGCAGTCAGAGGGGCGAATTTTTTTTTTTGCCCGGACGCACTTGCTTTGCGTGCGA
>NC_041385.1:57030645-57055224 GCF_002162155.2 Triticum dicoccoides
GGGGGGGCGAATCATTTTTTTTGCCCGGACGCACTTCCTTGCGTGCGAAGGTGTAGCTGGTAGGTCCCAGTAGTCAGGGGGGAAACGTTTTTTCGCTAAATATGGTGGCCCGTGCGGTGGGTCCCCGCTGTCAGGTGGAGGATTAATTATTTTGCGCGTAATAAGGAGGCACTTCCTTGCTGCGACCGTGGACCCAGCTGTCAGCCTCTCCACGTATAGTCCACGTCGGATGGAAGCCGTTCCTTGACCACGTTGACCACGCCGTGCCGAGAGCACCAGGGCGGTGGACGACGGCGAGGCCTAGGAAGGGGACGACGCGGACCCGGGGAAGACGCGGTAGTGGATGCCCACGCGTAGAGGAGTACGAGGGTTCACTGGTTCACTGCGGTGTGAGGCTGCCGTCGCCGCAGAATAACAGGGGGTGTGGGTGAGTAGAGGGATGGCCTGGCCAGCGGTTGGAGTAGTAGGAGGCGGTGATGCCTCTGCCGCATCGCAGCCGGCCACGGGAGCCAGGAGCACGAGGCACGACTGGCGCTGGTTTGGGCGGCTGGAGCAAGAAGACCAGAGGTTGAAGAAGCACTACGGCCGTTGGATGGACATCGTACAGTCACTGGAGCTAGAATCGTGCATATTGACTAAGTTGACAAAGCCCTCCATCCCCGTCAACTTAGTAGGCCCACAAGTCAGCCTGCCACTATACTGGGTCCCAGCTAACAGGGGGAGTATTCATTTTTTTGTGCGTAATAAGGAGGCACTTCCTTGCGTACGAAGATATAACTGGTGGGTCTGAGCTATCAGAGCCGGCCGTGGGGAGGAGGGAGTAGGCAGTCCCGCCGGCGCTTGTTTGAGAGGCTGGAGCAGGAAGAGCAGAGATTGAAGAAGCACGACGACCGTTGGATGGCCATCCAACAGCCACTGCTTGTGCGTCAACCTTTTTTTAGGAAAGCTTCAAATCTGTGGAAAACAGCATACAGCCCATCTACCATTATTTTTAATAATTTACAGCCCATTTGCTAATTCTTAAGGTTTTTTTGGAGCCCATATTCTTTTTGTTATCATTACAGCCCATATTGTGGCCATGGTTAAAAACATATACGAAATTTTGCATATTTCGGTGCGGTCCAAACTGTTTTTAATCCCGAAATTTTGACTCACATTCAAACTGATTTTAAAAATAAATGTATATCAATATAAAATCCAACAAATTCTCCACGCATAAAAATTAATGTAATTTAAAATCTCGAAATGAAAAAAAAGATATTTGAAACTAACTGCTGGTTTGATGTGTTTTAAAAATGTACAACCCATTTCTCATTACTGATGGGCCATTTTCTCGGCCAGCCAAATGAAAGCTCTCCTCGTCTTGAAAGATTTGCAGCCCAACAGGCCTGACAAAGTGACTTACTTGGCAAATCACAAAAAAACTGGGCTATGGCCATGGACCCAGCTGTCAGCCTCTACAGGTACAGTACTCTCCCGATGGAATGTCGTTGACCACATTGACCACGCCGCGCCGAGAGCACCAAGGCGGTGGACGACGGCGAGGCCTAGGAAGGGGACGACGCGGAGCCGGGGAAGACGCAGAAGTGGATGCCCACGCGGAGAGGAGTACCAGGGTTCACTGGTTCGGCTGCGGTGTGAGGCTACCATCGCCGCAGGGCCTAGCTAGCGCTGGGAGTAGTAGGGGCGATGAGGCCTCAACGGCAGCACAGCCGGCCACTGGAGGCAGGAGCAGGCGGTCTCCCCGGCGCTGGTTTGGGCGGCTGGTGCAAGAAGAGCAGCGATTGAAGAAGCAGAAGGACCGTTCGATTCAAATCCAACGGTTACTGCTGCTAGAATCGATTGTTGACTAAGTTGACAAGCCCTGCGTACGCGTCAATGTAGTAGGCCCACAGGTCAGCCTCCCAACCGGTGCGCCCCAGATATCAGTGGGAGGAATCATTTTTTCACATAATAAGGAGGCAGTTGATTGCGTGTGGCCAGGCCAGCGGAGGGAGTAGGGTGGGCCAGGGAAGCCTGCGCGGCATCACATCGGGCCACAAGAGGAGGGAGCAGGCAGTCCCACTAGCGCTAGTTTAGGCGGCTGGAGCAGGAAGATCAGAGATTGAAGAAGCACGGCGACTAGAATCATGTGTTCACTGACAAAGCCTTGCGTAAACAAGTCAGCCTCGAAATCTGTTGCGTGTACAGCCCATTTGCTATTATTTTTATAATTTTTACTCATTTTCTAATTCATATGGAATTTATTGCAGCCCGTTTTCCATTTTTAGAATTGCCGGCCATTTTCTGGTCAGTACCAGGGTCAAAAAATTAACTAAATATGTGGGAAATTTTTGCTGGGGAACGAAATATTCTTAATCCGAAAATTAATAGCCATACTAAAACAAATTTAAAAATAAGTTAGTACTATGTCATGTTAAATCCAATGAAATACGTATAAGATATCAGTGAAGAACAAAATTCAAAAAAACTAATATCCTATTTGCTCGTCCTGAAAGATTTGCAGCCCAGTAATTCGGAGAAAACAAATAGGCCTAGCTTGGGTATTCTTCAAAAAGAAATACTGGGCTACCTATTTTGCCAAAGAACTGGTGCATGAGCATTTAGCTTTATTTATTTATTTACTTATTTATGTTTAGGGGACCATGAGCATGTACCTGGGCCGGATTCATGTGATAGCGTCCCTTCCAGTTAATTATGGGCTTCTCTATTGAGCCTTCATCAGTGGGCTGCATGTTATCAACAAGTGGAAAATGTGTTCCGTATGAAAAATAGTATGAGCTACGTACGGTACGGGGCACTAAAGGATCGAACCGTGCAACGACTTCCAAAACATTGTGTTTGTCGTTCTAACAACACATTTATATTCAACCAACAGACAAAATATACTACTGATTGTACATTGAAAATAGCAGCAGCAGCAACTAGGGCTGGGGGTGCAACAGAAGCAGTAAGCAGGCCAGAAGAGTGAAGACGCAACTCTCTCTTCCAAACCAAACATCAGCCATCATTACAAAAGGGCTACCAAAAAATAACAAGTGTATGCATCAAACTAAATAAAGATCCTACTACACCAAGTGTACGCATCTAACTAACTGGCTCAGTTAGACATTACTATTTATTAGGCTGTGGAGATTGGCTGACGGCTTGAACCAGATGGGTGCCTGACGGGGGAAACTCCAGCCAGCAGGTTGAAGTCTGATACTTGCGACCCTCTCTCCTATTTTGGGTTGCAGAGCATGGCGGCACATATCAGGGTATGGTGCATGCAAAGACGCATGGTACGATGTGTACACATAGTTTTGCCTGATGAACGAATACGCGCTGCCATCATGATCCTTGCCATCGGTTATCTCCTGGTTAATCGAATAATTCAGTCCGACAAACAGAGAGTGTCTGCCAAGGCTACTTACCAGCCTCCAGTCAAAAATTCCTGAAGGCCCAGAGAAGCTGGGATCCTGCTCAAAGACCTTGCAGTGATTGTGATTGTATTCCGCGAAACAACACGTCTGGTACGTGCGAACGATCATCAATCTCTCGCCGTCGTCTGATCAAGCCAGGAACCACCTGCAACTGTCATGTCGCTTTTCTTTGAAAGGTTCTGGGATTAGGAAGGGTAGGGACACCAGGCGGCCTACAACATCATATCAAGTTGGAGTCAAATAAAAAAGGGCTCTTGATTTAGTCAATCTTAAGAACAACATGTTATGAGCATGAATATTTTTTCAGTAAATGTTGACAGTAATATAAGCAAGCCATCGTGACATCATAGGAAAGTAACATACTGCTGTAACAGCCGTTTGTAGTGATGACTGGAGTAGGCCAGCAATACGTCCAGCCATAGAAGGAGTCGACAGTGTAAATGAAGCCCTTGTGTTCAATGGCATGAGAGAACCATGGAGGATGTATGATCCTGCGATGGACATGCAGATTTATCCACTTACCGCAGTGACCTGTCAGATAGGCGAGACCGCGGTTGAAGAACGCAATTAGCCTGAAATCTTTATAATTCCCAGATCTTGTGGGCACTTGGCAGATTACAACCTTGAGCAAATCAAACTTGGTATCATGTTAGCTACTGTAAGATTCTGACCAATAGATGCATCAACAATAAAGTTCTGACCAAATCTGAAAATAGGTAAATTACTTGCTAAACATACCTCTTCAAATATGTTGGGAGAGCATGATGGTGGTGTGAATTGAACAATATCTTTCTTTGCCTTTTGATGGCCCCCCAACGCCTCTTCATCATATTTTTCTTGATTTCGTGTATCATTACATTGAAGATTTTTGTCAGCCGAACATTGTTCGGCTAATTGTTCTTGTCCTTGAAGTTCATCAATTTCTATGGCACGAAACTCATAGGGCAGGAAGTAGGTTCTATTAACTTCAAAAAAATCAAGTATGGCTGCCTTGCTATACTTTCCATACCCTTTCTGAATGTTTTCCTCTTTGGATTTGATGGATTCAGAATGTATGCTACTTGATTCGGTTTTTTCAACCGAAGTGTTGGGTAACGTAGTAATTTCAAAAAAATTCCTACGCACACGCAAGATCATGGTGATGCATAGCAACGAGAGGGAAGAGTGTCGTCCACGTACCCACGTAGACCGTAAGAGGAAGTGTTATGACAACGCGGTTGATGTAGTCGTACGTCTTCACGATCGACCGATCCTAGTACCGAACGTACGGCACCTCCGTGATTTGCACACGTTCAGCTTGGTGACGTCCCGCGAACTCATGATTCAGTAGAGCTTCAAGGGAGAGTTCCTTCAGCATGACGGCGTGATGACGGTGATGATGAATTTACCGACGCAGGGCTTTGCCTAAGAACCGCTATGATATGACCAAGGTGGAATATGGTGGAGGGGGCCGGGCACCGCACACGGCTTGGAACAAAAAACTTGTGTGTTCTCGGGTGCCCCCCCCCCCCGTCCCCGTATATAAAGGAGCAAGGGGGGACGCCGGGCGGCCTTGGTGCACCCCAAGGAGAGGAGGAATCCTCCTCCTAGTAGGAGTATGATTCATCCTTTCCAAGTCCTACTAGGAAGGGGGAAGGGGAAGGAAGGAGAGGGAGAGGGAGAGGGAAAGAGGGGCCGCGCCCCCCTTCCCTAGTCCAATTCGGACTCCCCATGGGAGGGGGTGCACCACCTCCTGGGCTGCTTCCCTCTCTCTCCCCTAAGGCCCACTAAGGCCCAATACTTCCCCGGGGGGTTCCAGTAACCCCTCCGGCACTTCGGTTTTCTCCGAAACTTCTCCGGAACACTTCCGATGTCCGTATATAGCCGTACAATATATCAATATTTATGTCTCGACCATTTAGAGACTCCTCGTCATGTCTGTGATCACATCCGGGACTCCTAAATATCTTTGGTACATCAAAACACATAAACTCATAATACCGATCGTCACCGAACGTTAAGCGTGCGAACCCTACGGGTTCGAGAACTATGTAGACATGACCGAGATTCATCTCCGGTCAATAACCAATAGCGTAACGTGGATGCTCATATTGGTTCCTACATATTCTACGAAGATCTTTATCGGTCAAACCGCATAACAACATGTGTTGTTCCCTTTGTTATCGTTATGTTACTTGCCCGAGATTCAATCATCGGTATCTCAATACCTAGTTCAATATCATTACCGGCAAGTCTATTTACTCGTTCCGTAATGCAACATCCCGCAACTAACTCATTAGTCACATTGCTTGCAAGGCTTATAGTGATGTGCATTACCGAGAGGGCCCAGAGATACCTCTCCGACAATTGGAGTGACAAATCCTAATCTTGATATATGCCAGCCCAACAAGTACCATCGGAGACACCTTTAGAGCACCTTTATAATCACCCAGTTACGTTGTGATGTTTGGTAGCACACAAATTGCTCCTCCGGTATTCGGGAATTGCATAATCTCATAGTCGTAGGAACATGTATAAGTGATGATGAAAGGAATAGCAACATACTAAATGATCAAGTGCTAAGCTAACGAAATGGGTCAAGTCAATCACATCATTCTCTAATGATGTGATCCCGTTAATCAAATGATCTTTGATTCAATGAGATAGTCAAGTAGAGGCACACTAGTGACAATCTGTTTGTCTATATATTCACACATGTACTAAGTTTCCGGTTAATACAATTCTAGCATGAATAATAAACATTTATCATGATATAAGGAAATATAAATAACAACTTTATTGTTGCCTCTGGGGATATTTCCTTCACGAAGCACTTTCGGAATCATCATTCTTTTCATCGGTTATATCAATTGGCCAGGCTTCTTTTATTTGAGCTAATTCCCTATCAATTCTCTCTTGGCGAAATACTTGCACCCTATCACGCAAAGGTTTAACTCCCCTCTCAATTTCAGCACGCTCTAGATTAGTTTGCCCCCCAATTCTTTTAGGATCTTTCGGCAATGAAGTGTTAGTGTTGCCGAAATTTTGCAATTGTGTAGTGGGTGTACAATATGCTGATGTACTAGGTGAAGGTGTATGCACTGGTGTATAACAATACGCTCTCTCGCCAATTCTATCAATTGATGAAGTTTCATCTTCTTGCAAAACTCTAGCCTTTATTGCAGCATAATCAGGAAACAACCCCTTTTCATATTGTTCAAGGAAAAGAGCACTAATCCTCTTGTTTTGTGCCAAGCTCTTTTTTAACGCAGCCACAACCGCTTCTGGAAGGGATTGCTCCGAAATACTTTCAGATTCTTTCGGCAATGATTCGTGAGTGTTGCCGAAATTCTTGAATTTCATAGAGCATGCATTATATGCTACAGTATTAGATGATGACACGTGTGTTCCAACCAAATTTTCACTTATTCGGCTATGACATGAAGGTGCGGGGCCGAATTATGAACATCTACAGTTGCAGACGGTGTTGAAAAATTACTAACATGAGGTGTAGCATATGATGGTTGAGATTAACTGGCCGAATAGTTAATAGTAACCAGGCCAGTTCTCTCATCCATCGGCAAGGTTGGATTCATATATTGCAAATTAGTTGCCGATGAATAAAAGGGTGAAACACTTTCTTGTATGCTATTGGAAATTTTAACATGAGGTGTTTCAAATTGATTTACCAAACCCATCATGTTGTTCATCGGCATATGGATTTCTGGGGTTGCCGATGCATGAGAGTTAGGATACATATGTTGTACGTTGCTACAATCATAAGAATTTGATGCATGAAAATTATTTTTCATCGGCCCTTGCGCATAATTAGATGCATGATTGATAAAACTAGGGCTAGCCGATACATTATGCTCACTAAGCGATCTAGCAACAACATATGAATTATTTGCATCTATAAAGGGGAATTGAGTTCATATTACCTTTATAGATTGCAAACCCTAGATGACGATCTCTTCGTATTAAGAACGGGCTGGAGACCGTTCAAAACTTCGTCCCCAGCGAAGTCGCCAAAAAGTGTGTTCGCACACGAACACGTCACGTGTACCCTCGACACTGAGGGTGATGCACCGCAGCTCACGTCGAAGGAGACCCGACCGACAGCGCGATACGCAAGACAGTCAGCGGGCGCTTTTGTAGACCCAAAGCCCCGCTTGCCAGAGAGGGACCCCATTAGGGCTTGCGGCGGCTATGGGCTGCTTCAGGTCGATTCGGTCGCCCCTAGAGCCTCATGGATCCGCAGCCCTCCAGCATGAAGAAATAGCGAAGAACGATAAGAAAGATACAAGAGAGAGATAAAAACTAGATGAACACGAAAAAGTAGTAGATCTATTTGTTCGACTGGGTGTTCAATCGGCTGTCACCCCTAGAGGCGGGTGAACTTCCCGTGCAAGGAAAAGGCTTGGATTCACGTCCAAAACCCTAGTCAAATTCAGATTGGTTTTATCCGAACTTTCCAAAACTGTTCGGTTCAAACTAGCTGCACCTTGCGGATCTTTTTTGTGGTGGTAAACGACCTTGTATGGAAACGAGTCCAAAAGCAATCTTGATAGTTTCGACGAGACGAACAACTTTCATTTTGAACGTTTTTTCATCAGAGGTCGTCTTGAGGATCAAATCGCTCGCGCAAAATAGCTAATTATTCACGCAGCTCATCAGACATACCCACATATGTGTCTGATTCCGGGCGTCATATTTTGCTCACTGGAGGGCCGCGCTGTGCAGGCTCTAACTTTTGCATACGACCTCGGATTGGGACGATCTTTATATCAAAATCGATCATTATGACGAGACGCACAACTTCCATGTAGAACACTTTTCCATCTGAGATCATCTATATAACCTTTTGAGCACATCTTCAACTTCTCGTCGGATTGACTATCACAGCCTCCACCCCGGCAAGCTTTCCACCCAGGTAAGCTTTCCACACCGGCAAGATTTCTACCCGGCAAGCTTTCACACCGGCAAGGTTTCACCCCAGCAAGGTTTCTACCCCGGCAAGGTTTCTCCCCCGGTAAGATTTCACACCGGCAAGCTTCCACACCGGCAAGCTTTCTGCGCCGGCAAGCTTAACACGCCGGCAAGCCTTCGCACCGGCAAGCTTTCACACCGGCAAGTTTTTACCCCGGCAAGGTTTTCACCCCGGTAAGATTTTCTACCCCGGCATGCTGCTTTACGATCGTGCCACTTTTGAGCGTCAACAATGAGAACATGAACAATGAACTTTTTTACAGACCTCGAGTTTGTCTTTTTTGCTAAGAGCTGCTCAGATGTACAAATTATTTGAAAGTTGGAGCGCACCTCACACATCAAATTATCTACCATGCAAAAATGTGAATTTTTTAAAAATATATTATTTGTTTTGATTTTTTTTTTCTTTAGCGTGGGTGGAGATGAGCTCAGAAGTGGATTGTCGGTTTCTTTCCCTTTTTTGCGGGAAAACATCTGATCTATTCACCTTCAATCATGGAAGTACATCGAACACCAGAAATAATAAAAATTAAATCCAGATCCATAGACCACGTAGGAATGACTACAAGTGCTGAAGCGAGCCGAAGGAGCGCCGCCATTATCACCCCTCCCTCACTGGAGCCGGGCAAAACTTGTTGTAGTAAACAGTCGGGAAGTCATCGTGCTAAGGCCCCATAGAACCAACGCACCAGAACAACAACCACCGCCAATGAAGAGCAGCGTTGATCAGAGTGATCCAACCTCAAAACACACGAACATGGATGAACGACGAATAGATCCGAGCGAATCGACCAAAGATAGATCCGCCGGAGACACACCTCCACGTGCCCACCGGCGATGCTAGATGCACCACCGGAACGGGGGCTAGGCGGGGAGGACCTTATTCCATCTTCAGGTCGCCGCCGCCGTCTCTCCTTCTTGAGTAGGACACAAACCCTAACAAATATTGAAGACACATCTAAAAACGGATCCCTCTCACCGGTAAAGGCTGGGATCCACCACGCCCCCCATGGCACTAAGACCATCGAAGATGAGGCGGACCGACGACAACACCTACAGGAGGTAGAGAACCCTGATTTTTTGGGGACGAGGCGGCCACAAGGCATGCCGTGTTTTTCTACATCGGTTTCTTTCTTTCTCCACTGCTTTTCTGTTTGGTTGTGTATTATGGGATTAGTAAGTTTTGCTTTGACAAAAAAAGAACATTCCTTTCTAAAGCAAAAAAAACATACTTTTCAAATCGAAAATGTTAACGCCCACACGTGTGTTGCGCTGACCATCTCTACCACACGCATCCATCACCGTCCAATACTTTATGCATGAATCTTGGCACAATCTGGCCGATTTTCTGTGCCACGTAGGACAAGGCGTGTGTGTGGTGTGTGACATAGTTCGCCCGCACATTGGTTGCCAAACCGCCGTTAGCGGTTGCCACACGGGGGCGTGCGGTGGGAACTGCTATGCGCCCGCACGCCACGCGCCGACTGTGGTTGACATCAAACACGTCGCACACTTCGCCCCCCTCCCCCTCACGGTTCCATTTACACATCCCCACAGGTACTCGCACAACCCACTTCGCATTTCAGATAATTTGAGGAGAAGACGAGGGGAGAAGGCGACGGCGGAGGCGGAAGAATCGACGGCATTCGCGACCGTCGGTGGTGCTCGCCGGACCGGAGCGGCTTCATCGGAGCGCCTACGGGTTGAAGGTAATGCTCGCTCCCACTCTCATAATCCTTGCCTGGATTTTCTTCCCTTCCCTCCCTGTTCGACGCTTCGCTTGAGATTCAAATATATTCAGGCGATTTGGCGATGCGCCGGCGTTCCCGCCGGCGGCGGAGTCCTGTGCTTGCCGTTTTTGGTGGCACTGGGCAGTTTCGTCGGCGCCGTGGTGGCGGTCTCGCTGGTGTGGCTCTGCCTGTCTAGAGACACACACTGGTTGTGCCTTGGGATTGGGCTGTTGTTTTCCGGTCTGATAGTTGCGCATTGCTTTGAATTGGTGTTTGCGATCAGTTCAGGGAGAGTTTTGGGGATGAACTTCAAGTCACTATAGTTGCCATTGAACCCTAGATCTAGTTAGTTGTTTTTGAAACTGCAGTATGAAGGCAAACGTGGTAGTTTGAGTAAATGTCACGACTGTATGGCAACTAATTTCCTGAATGGTTGTGATAGTTGCCACAAACATGCTTTTCCATGTGGCAACGAATTTCTTGAATGACTGTGTTAGTTGCCACAAACATGCTTTTCCATGTGGCAACTAATTTCTTGAATGACAATGATAGTTGCCACAAACATGCTTTTCTATGTGGCAACTAATTTCTTGAATGACTATGGTAGTTGCCACAAACATGCTGTTCCGCGTGGTAACTAATTTTCCTGAATGATTGTGATAGTTGCCACACTGTAGGAATGGTAAAGTGTAGTAAATCGGTAGTCACTGCAATTTCAGCAACCAATTGCACTGGATGGCATCTAATATGCACATCAACTGTATCTGTTGCCACATGGATAGTATATTCTTGTGGCAAATAGACTGTGAACACACTGTGGTTGTTGCCATGTTGTAGACAGGATAATGTGGCAAATTGGCTGCATAACATGGCAACTAATTTGCACATCAATTCTCTCAGATGCCATATACATCTTTCCATGTGGCAAGTATTTGTCTGAACACAGCATGTCTGTTGCCATGTTACAGTCAGTACAATGTGGCAAATTCATTGTACGGCAGACTCAATTTTTCGTGTTTTGCCATGATGACTTGTGATATCTGAACACACTGTGGCAATTTCAGGTTGTTCATTAGATGTTTTTCATCGCTTTTTTGAATTCTGTATTGCATTTTAACATGGCAATTTCAACCTAGCATATTTCTTGCCATTGAACACATGTCAAGTCATTGTTGCATGAGGACAGGGTATGAGCTGCCACATCTTAGGTTTGTGCAGTGGAGGATTTTGTGACTTTCTTTCTTACTATCTTGTGCTAACATGGCAACTTCAACATTTTGTTTTTAAGTGCATTTATGATCTGTACATTTTTTTCAAATGTAACCAATGTGCTTAATTGCCACATTTATGTTTTCGACAATCATAGGGGGGGTGCGTGCGTGTTCATGTGATATTTTGCATTCACTAGTTGACATTTTCACTCGAGCCCATGTGGCAAGGACATTCTGTTAGGTGGCAACTGCCTACTTCTTGCATTTTTATTTCCACCGTCATAATTTGGTCTGTTCTTACCTCAGCAGAATGGCTCGCGGTGATCATCAAAACAATGATGATAATTTCATGGATCCACCACAACAGAATTGGGCAACTGGACGGAGAAAAGAGGGCGACAAGGTAATTGTCCACACACCCTCCTCCTCCTGCATATGTTATTGGTTGCCACCTCAAGCTTGGAGTCGTCTATCATGAACTAAAATTTCATGACAGTGAAAACACGGCAAGAACTGATCATTTGTCTGTTTTTTCGCAGAAGAAGAAACGTACTTGTAACAGGGCCTCCCAGGAACGACTGACTTCATTGACTGACAGATTTACCGACGATCAGAAGGGAGCTGCTGCTGAGATGGGTATGCAGGCTCTGATGAATGTCCGGTGCACGAATCTAGTCAACCCTGTATGCGACTGGCTTGGTGAGATTTATGACCCCGTCTCCAGGGATTTTGTGATTCCGGGACGTGGAAGACTGCCGTTGAATGAGGAATCCGTTTCTGCACTGTGGGTGTGCCCCGTGGACATATCGAAGTCCCGATGAGGTCAATAACAAGATCAAGGAAGCGTTGTTCCCCCGTTTGTTTCCTGGGTTGGAATCCATGCCGAACACGTCTGTATTGGCAGATTCGCTGCAGGCCATGACAACCCATGGCGAGGTTTTTAAGATGAAACTACTCATGTACCTCATCTCAGCTGTTTTCGCGTTGACCACTTCTCTTCGCCCAAGCAACAAATGCTTCCCCATCCTGGTGAATGATCTATCTTTACTACATTATTGTCCTTCAATCTTTTGGCTTCCGATGTCATGTGCAAGCTAGTCATTGCCAGTGTTCTTTGATGTTTTTTTCCATTTGGTTTCTGATGCGGCAACTCGTTGTCCTGAAAATTGTGTGGTGCAGGCAAAACTGAAAGATGTGAAGAACATGAATTGGTGTATGTTCATTGCCGACTTCCTGCATGATGCATTCTCAAGCAAGATGTACCAGAAGGGTTGTCGACTGCATTTAATGGTATTTTTTTCACCAGTCCTTTTCTGTGAACACTCTTTTTAACACCTTTTATTTTCATGCATGGCAACCTGATCATAACAAGATGGCAACTGCCATCATGACAATATGGCAACTGCCATCATACTATGATGGCAACTGCCATCATGACAATATGGCAACTGTCATCACACTATGATGGCAATTAGCACATACAGATGGCAACTTCTTCTTTTTCTCTTTTTTCATTCACTTCAACTTGATGATTGTAGGAACATATATTATCCTATTTTTTCACAAAATACCATGATGGCAACTGATATTTCTTTCTTTTTAAAATTGTTGTACATCAGCTCATGTACGTCAACTGTCTTGATCTGTCCACTGTGGATTTCACTGGGATAGGAGGCCCACCGCCTACGCACAAGTTTGTTGTTTCTGCATGGACTATCGATGCTGTCAAGGTTGTGCTTGCTGCAGACAGGGTAACTGATACCAAATATGGAAAACTGCAGGTTAGTCCTGGTTTCTTTCTCTAAACGACATTCTTTACAAATTTTTGCCGCATAACATATGAAAAATCGTGATGTGGCAACCGTCTGTGGTTAACAAGAGATGACTACCTTTGTTATCCATGGCTGTCTGCATACGGTATCCATGTCTCACTCCACATGGCAACTCTGTCATTCGTGCTGAAACTTATATTCGCGTCTTCTTCTTTTTTCTTTTTGTAGTTTTTGCAATACATGAACTGTTAGCCAGTGTTAATCATTCTCTCTTTTACATCCTAGCTATTTTTTTGGTTATTTCTAGCTGATGGCCAAGCATGTTATAGACTATAGCGTGTTTGGGGGGCCTCGGAACTTTGGAAAGTGGATGGACGTGCACTCAGCTCCGTCTTGCCCTACTGAGGTAATCAAAGATATACATCTATGGCTGCATTGGATTATTATTTTTTGATCTTGTGCAAGTGACTGTAACATGGTTGGTTATTGCTGCTTCTTTGTTTTGTTCACAGGCGAGGGCACCTGTTGAGCATCTAATTGGGCAGTTTGCATTCGGAATGACCGGCTTGCTCGTGAAGTTGGTTCAGGGTTGGACGTCCCTTAACGGCTCTGACAGCGACGCGGTCGTGAGGCAGTTCACTGCATTTGTCCCAGAACGGTCACATCGGCCAACTGGTTGTCGTGGCCGGTATGACTACAACAGTTCCCAAGAGCCTGCCGACACACAAGATCAACTATATGGAGACGCTGGTCTCAACAAGGAGGACGAAAATGACATGGAGAACATGCAAGACGACAACGATGACGACGAACATGGCGAAGTTCATGCAGGTGGTAAGAAGGGCAAGGATGCACCAGATGTCCCCCCACCGGACAAAGTCAAAGAACATACGGCTGCGAGAGGCGAGCGGGTGTTGCCCTCAAAGAGGGGGAGGGGTCGAGAGGATGATGGGCAGGGTTCCCCTAGCAAGAGGTCTAGGAGCGATCCCGTAGCTGCTAGGAGGAGGTTCGACTTTTTTGTTTAGTGTATTGTGTTGTCTATATTTTTTGAATCAGACTAACCCCTTTTCGCATTTTGCTTTTGCTAAGTGCGACAATGAGATTGCTATCTGACAGTTGCCACCTTTTTGCATCCATCTTACACGTGCAGTGAGGTGATAGCTGGTGGACGAGCAGTTACAAATAAACAGGCACCAACGCCTACCCGTGCTTCTGCTCGGTTGAACAAAGGTGCCCCCATTGCTGGTGCCACCCATTCCACCAGGTCATCTCCTCGTATGACGACGTCCAACACCGGGGATCCTGTCGTGTGGCCAGACTTGAGAAAGCCAGTCAAGAAGTATGTTTTCCATGTTCTCTCTTTGCCATATTGCTATTTTTTTCAATGCATCTGTGCAGGTTGCCACATGGGTTTCTGTCATCAGTCCCACATGGCAACTGTTGCTTTAAAATGATCTCACTCCTTTTTTTAACTGCATGGAAACTATTGCTTGTTTTTTTTGCATGGCAACTGCTATGTAGGCCAAACGGCAAATCTTCTTGTTCCTGCATGGCAACTTTCATCTTTGCATTGGCTTGTGTGCTCACCACATACCTAGTTTTCAAATTGCACTACTGGCAGACCAGACATTTTTCATTGTTCTTCAAGTTTGCTAGCATGGCAACTCTTGGTGGATTTTGCATGGCAACTGCTAACTATACCACATGGCAACTCTTATTCCACCTGCATGGCAACTCTTATTCCACCTGCATGGCAACTACCAGCTTTTTCCACCTACTTTTCATTTTTCTTACATTTTCTACCATGGCCAATAATTTTTACTTTGTTTCTTAATACCTTTTCCATGTGCTTTCCTTTTTTGCAGGGTGAAGAAGACTACTGCACGCGCGGTCAAGCATACCATTAGGGACCCACTCGCACGTCTTCATTCAAAGTTGTCAACAGGTGGCAACTCAGATGCTCACGAGCCACCAGTCGACAAAACTGTTGCTGCACCACCAACTGTTCACACAAACTCTGATGCAAGCGGCCGACCATCTCCGTCTGCTGCAGATGTGCAGGCTAGAATAATGGGCATCCGTACATCGGCGAGTGACGAGTCGGTATCTGCCAGGACAGCTGAAATATTGCCCACTCTTCTGGCAATGAAGGATGCTGCTGTGAGCCATGCCACCCCATCAGCAAGCGTTGAAGTGGATGCCCCCGAGACCAACCTAAGCAAGGAAGATTCCCGCTCATCTGACACTAATTCCAAGCGCGTGCGTGGTGCCACTCATGTGTCCACGACAGAAGTGGCTGAGGCGGCAGTTCATAATGATATGCCATTTGCAGGTGAGAGTCTTGGCACAACAGCTCCAGCTCCTGGCAGTGCAGATATTGCTAAGGCCACTATTTCGCGTGCTGGTCTTCCACCTAGGCGTCGTAGCCCCCGCAAGCAATCAACAGACGTATCCAACACACCAGCTGCAGCTAGGAGCAGCAGAGATGAGTCTGGTTACGTCCCTGTGTCCACACTGTTCCTGCCAACTGCCAAAAGCAATGTTATGGAGAAACCAGAAGACCGGGGTACAACTGATGCAGGTGCCAAGCCGGGCACGAGTGATGAAGGTGAGCGTCCGGAGCAGACTGCGCCTTTACCCGCAGTGGAAATCCCTATCTTAAATCTGCGCACTTCGAAGCTCCCAATCAACATTGGTGTCCCCTACAGCCCCAACAAGAGGATTGTCAACAAATCTACGCCCGTCATCGCTGACAGCACGCCCCGCCCTATTGACAAGCCTGATGATTCTGCAGCGGCCGATTCAGATATGTTTGTGATCTTTCACCCTTGGATTCTGCCCCGCAAGTTGTTCGCGGTCCGGCCAGTAGGCATGAGAGGCACCCAATGGCCTTCACCCCACCGAGCTTCAGCCTTGGCATCAGTCAAGATCAACCACTAGTTCAAGATCCTATGCCAGTTGCCTTTGCTTTTCCGGGAGGCATGCCCGCAATGATGGCGCAGCCAATGGTTGAGGGCAGGAAGGCTGTCAAGTTCGCAGAGCCGATCGTCCAAGGTACATTTCTTCTGCGTTTATCTTTTTTCTTGTATACACCTGTGCAGTATGAATTTTATCCCAATCATTTCTTTTTCTGTTTTTTGGTTTCTCATATGTGATGGCAACTGCCATGTGATGACATGGCAATCGAATTTACTGCACCATCTCACCTACATTTTTGTTGCCATGTTGTAGTTTCCATTAGGGCAAGCACATTTGCACTGGTGTTGATAAAACATGGCAACTGTACTTGTTCTCACATGGAAACTATAACGCTCTATACATTTGTATTTGGATTTGCTGTAGCATCTCACCTGCATTTTTTCTTTCCATGCTGCATTTCTCATCTGGCAACCACATGGCAACTGGAGTTGGAACAACATGGCAACTGCAGTTGCTTTCACATGGCAATTACAGTGCAATACACCTGGAAACTGGATTTGCCTTCACATGGCAACTGGAGTTCACACAACATGGCAACTGCAGTTGCTTTCACATGGCAATTACAATGCAATACACCTGGCAACTGGATTTGCCTCCACATGGCAACTCCCCAATTTTTGTATCTATATTACATATCATGCACCTTTTCTACTAGCTCTACTTTTGTTTTGTTTTTCAGGTATCCTAAACCACATTTTGATCCTTGCAGGCACCCCCGAGGAGATTTTGCCGTCTCTTGATGAAGCTTACCGTAGGATTGAGGAGGCAGCATTGCAGAGGAGGTCCTCACGAGGTCAGGGGCAATCAAGTTCCAATGTGTCTGCAGATACGGTATCTGAGGATACCATTAGGAGTGCCACCCCTGGTTCTGTGAGGCAGCAGAGGGTAGTTCACCCACCTCCCGCGGAAGACTACGAGCCCGAAGTCAGGGCCACAAAGTAACAAACCCAGCTGTACGATATTGTCAAGCGATTTGGTAATGCGAGGGCCAGCAGCAAGCACATGAAGGAGCTGAAAATGTAAATGACCTCACCACATAATCTCTCATTTTGCTTTGCTCTTTTTTACCATTCATATTCTTCGTACTTTCTAGACATGATCCGCTTACATTTTAGTTCTTTCTCTTTTTACTTAGTAGACATGATTCTTTCATGCTATATCATTTTCATACAGCTTATGTTTGGATAGAACCAAGGTCATTCAATGCGAAGCGACGTATGCCGACCTGGGTGATCTTGTCGAGTCCGTGAGGCCAAACGGTAAAATGTCGACGAATGTAGTTGCATGCGGGATTGACTACATCAACAAGCATCTGGATATGTCTCCTGACAAAACAATCATGCATTACAGTGTGACCTGCAAAATATGGGATGGTGACTTCCACCACAAAATCCTGAGGAAGATTTTTGCTCAACATGGTGAATTCAAGCTCAAAGTGAAGAAATATGTGAGTACTCCTTCCCTGTTTGCACTTATTTTTCACATGGTATGATTTTTTGCCATTATCTGCACTCTGTTTATGTGGCAAATGTTTCATGTGGCATCAGCTGCCGTGCAAACTAACTTTCTGATTTTTGCATCCCGTGCAAACTATGTGGCAACTTCAAAGTAAAATACATGGCAAATTTTGTTCATACATGGACGGCAACTTTCTTTCAACTACCCACTATAACTAAACATTCTATGTGATTCTACTTTTTTGTCCCTCTGTTGTTCTTCATGTGAACTCTGCTTCTCATCTCCTTCATTTTTACTTGCAGGTCCTGTTCCCCATGTTCCAGGAGCTTGCACCACACGACCCACATGGCAAGTGTGGTCACCACTACGCGATTTTTCTTGACCTGAAGAACCAACGCTTTGAGGTGCTTGATTCAATGCGTTCGGCAGCTGATGCAGACCTTACTTCGCATGCTGAATTCTTCATCAACAATGTCAAAGAGACATGGAACCGTCACTACGAAAACTCAAAGGTCCAGATCAGACATTTCCCGATTGAGTACGTGGCGACTACGAATCAAGGGAACACGTAATTTCCTACCCCCTCCTTCATGTGCCATTTACATCAATCCCACCCCTCTTTGTTGTTACATCTGAATTGAAGTTTAACATTGCTATGTCTATCCTTTTTGTGAGTTCACCTCACTCTTTTTCTTGTGCAGGACGGACTGTGTCTTTCACACGTTGGAATACTTTGCAAAGTGGGAAGGTAGACTTGTTCCCGCTGTCACAGCGGCAATGGTCGTTGAGCTCCGGAAAATTTACACATGGAACTGTTTGACGAATGAAGATATCAACAAGTGGTCCGGAGCACGCGAGTTCGTGGAGGAAGCTGTCAAGAAAGTCATCAAGAAGTACAAGTGATCACGTGGCGTTACACACCAGACGCATACCTTACATTCTGTTGCCGAGGAATGTAAGGTACTATCTTTGTTCTTGTCAAAACTATGTATGTGTGCTATGTTATGATTGCAACCCCGCGTAGCCTAGTATGTAGTGGTGATGTGTGAGCGACATTTGAATATTTTCTGTAATGTATGTGTGGATGTGAACCTATTTAGGCGTGACAGCAGATACGTTTTATGTTTATCGTTATTATTATGGTTTCATCGTTTGTAGCACCAGTTTGCTGCTTTGAATGCGTCTACGATGTTTTAAAACATGGCAAATGTAGTTCATCAGATATGGTTAGTGAAAGTCATCGTCATTTTTCATTTGGCTGTTTTGCTTCTTTCTTTTTCATTGCTAACTGCACCGGCTAGCATGGTAGTTTGATCATGTAGCCATAACCTTTCCTGCGATTGATGCACGTTACGCTTCTTTCAACTTGTTTCCCATACATTTGCACACAACACACTATGTGTGACTAAAGCGCGTCGAATTAACATGGAAATATATGCGATGCAGAGTCATTACAAATAACATGGCATATTTCAGTACAGCTAACGTGGCAGATTCAGTACAAACAACACGGCAGATTCAGCATAAACTACATGGCAGATCCAGTATAATTAACATGGCAGATCCAGTATAAAATATCATGGCATATTTAGTGGCATATTTAGTATAAAATAGCATGGCAGATTAACTACACATAACATGGCAGATTAAGTACCCACAACAATGCAACTGCAGTTATCCATTCAATGTATTTTTCCTTCTACTTCTGATGCCCCTCAAGAGTCATTCTCCCAATTTAAAAAAAAATCACAACATCTAGGTTACAAAACAAAATGTCCACAAGGACCATGTCACAGCGTCCCAATTTTGCTTACGAATTGCCCGTCCCTTTCTTCGTTTTCTAGTGTTTTGCTTGAATCTCCAATCCCGATTTGTACCTTATCTCTTTTGGACGCCCCTTTGTGATGGAACGGGGCGGGTTCCTGACTTGGGTTTGTGTGCTTGCTATTCCAGATCCTATCTCCGAGTTTTCAGATGATAGCCCCGTGGATGAAGGCACAATTGATGTGCGGGGGAACCTGTGTAAGGCTTCCTCAGCTTTCCTCTTCTTGATCTCATCAAGCTCTCTTTTCAGGGCCTTCCTGTGTTTTTCTGTGACTCTTGTTGTCTCATCACTCTTACACACTTCATCAATTAGGTCAGCATAGTTCTTTGTCAGCACAACGTGCCTCACGGCTTCCATGATTGACTCAGGTCTCTCGTCATGCACAGCCAGAACTATGTTTGTTGTCTGCGGCGCCAACGCATCATTAGCGTCCCAAGTCCATCGCCGCCTTATGAAATGGCGGGGCATCCGTGTCACAGTGTTCATGTCCATTACTTTTAGCATGTGACAGCACACAATGTCGTCCCGTTCAAACTTGCAGCATTGGCAGTAGTATTCGCCTTGTCCGGTTGAGGCTTTCACGAAGTAGTTCCTTCCTTTGTCCGGGTCTTCAGGTTCTGAATCTGACATGCCCAAAATAGAACACACCTTGAACGTATGTTCGTCCACCTGGAAAGCCGTGAACATGCTGGCACACTTTATTTCTTCCTGGAATCTGCAAGTTTTGTGTGTTTTCTGTTAAACTATCGTGTGATCTTTTTTTGTAGCACCTTATGTTGTCATGTAAATAGAAATACATTTTGTCTAAACATGGCAAATATAGTACCTTGAACATGGAAACTGTAGTACATTAGACATGGCAACTGTAGTACATTAGACATGGCAACTATAGTACATTAGACATGGCAACTACAGTACATTAGACATGGCAACTGCAGTACATTTTCAACTGGCCATCGTTATTTCCACACCAACATTCCCAATGGAAGCACATTGCATAAAACATGGCAACTGCATTTTATTAAACATGGCAACTACAGTTGAGTAAACATGGCAATTGCATTTCAGCAAGCATGGCAGTTGCATTTTAGTAAACATGGCAATTGCATTTCAGTAGAAATGGCAACAACATAACATTTTCAGTTGACATTGGCATTTGCATACCAACATGCCCAATGGAAGTACAGTGCATTAAACATGGTAGCTGTATTTCATTGAACATGGCAACTGCATGTGAGTAAGCATGGCAAACAGTATTTTTCATTGAACATGGCAACTGCAGCTGAGTAACCATGGCAAACAGTATTTTATTAAACATGTCAACCACAAATCATGGCAACTGCATTGCATTCTATATGGGACCTACTGTCTTTGTGCTTTGTGTAAATAAGACTGTAACGCAACTGACTTACTTGTTAAAGATCTTGTTGGTGTATATCTTGCTCATTTGTCTCTCCATCGGTAAATACGTTAGCAATTTTGGCTGCTTTAGCGCGGTGTTTGCTTCTTGCTGTAGCTCAGATCCCAGTATTTTTTGTTGCAAAGTTGTGTATTGCTTGGCAAACTGTAGCAATGAGTTGCCAGGGCTCACGTACCGCTTCAAAACAGCATCGAACCCCTCGCTGCGCTGCGTAGTCTGCAGAAAAGGGAAGAAGCACTGCATGAAGTAGGTCGGCACCCAATACATTCGCTTCTCCCACAGGCTAGCAAGAGTCTCGTTGTCTTGGACTTGATATGTTTCAATCATGGCCATCCAACGCCTTTCAAACTCCTCCACCGTCAAGTTGTGGTCCACACACAGCTCGAATGCCTTGTGCAGCTCCGGAAGCTCAACAAAGAACGGTCCTAGCGTCTCCTCAGCCTTCTTTAGAATGTGCCACCTGCAGTGCCTGTGCACTTCCAACGGAAAGACCTCCTCTATGCCTGCACGCATACTAAAATCCTGATCTGTTATTATGTTCATCGGAGAAAGTCCATCCATGCACTCCAAGAAGGTCTTGAACAGCCAAACGTACCTATCCGTGTCTTCGTTCCAAACAAGCCCGCACCCGAACTGCAACGATTGATTGTGGTTATTTATTCCTATGAATGGAGCGCACGGCATCTTGTACATATTAGTGAGATACGTCGCGTCGAATGAAATGCAATCTCAGAAATTTTTGTAGGCTCTTCTTGCAGCACCATCCACCCAATACATGTTCCTGACATGGTCCTCATCGTCCAACCTTATCCTGTAGAAGAAATTTGGATCTTCCTTCGCTTTCTCATCAAAGTAGGCCATCGTGGCTTCTATGTCAGCCAACTTGCTCTCTCTACGGTATTTTGCCTTTAGGTTTGTGACGTCAGTGGTATGTAGGGCATGCTACTCAAAGTCCCATTTTTGCTGTGGATGAGTGATAGTATCTGCACCATTCTTGATGGACCAACGTTACAATCATGTAGCAGCTTTATGAATTTCCTCTCGAGTGGGGTGAATCCTCTGTGGGCGGTCAGAAACTTGACCAGGTCGAACTTCTTTATGAGTTTGTGGTTGTGCTCGTCAAAATATTCAGTGACCACATACTGTGTTCCATCTACGTTCAGCTTACACCGGACAGGGCATCCCGTCTTGAGAATGATACCTCTCTTTCGTTCTGGAACGACAGGCGCACACCTTTTCCCTTCTTGTTCCTTCGTGCCTTGTGGCACCTCATATCACCTCTGCTGTACTCATTAGTTTTCTTAATTTTCCTATGGTATTCGGTGTTGACCGCAAACCCATGGAACTTTGCATATGTCTGATAGAATTCCTTTGCTTCTGCAAACGATTCAAATCTCTGCCTAACGTACGGTGGCTGAGGTACCACGATCTCTGATTGCCCATCATCTTCATCCCCTTGTGCTTCGTCATCAGTTTCATCATTCACTTCAGTATCGGCGGCAGTTTCATCTACTTGAGTGTTTCCAGTGCTTGTGTTCAAAGGGGTGCCTATCGGTATTGCTGGAATGATTGCCATTTCCGACTCTGACTCGGCATTGTTTGCCTCATGATTGTCGGCAGGCTGGTGGAACACGTCTTCCGTGCGCTCAGAGCTCCCCGCAGTAGATGTCCCTGCGCCGCTGTTCAATGTAGTTGTAGGCCCTGTAATAGAAAAAACAGGTACGAGCGTAAGATTTTGCCATGAATAACATGTTTATCGTAATGGATCACATCAACTTCAAGTGATCTGGCATGACATCATTCAAACAGCAAGCCGTGAGTCTGCATGTGGACATGCATGGCAACTGTAGTTGTCTAGTCATGGCAACTACAGTCCAACAAACATGGCAACTACTTTTGCCAATGCATGGCAACCAGCTCATTTTAGTACAAAAACTTGGATTCTATATGCATGGTAGCTGCAGTCCTACATAAATGGCAAATACTGCTGCCAATACATGGCAACCAGTGTGTTCTAGCATCAAAACCTTTTGTATTCTAGGCTTGAGCTCACTAGGCAAATGCGATCAACCGTTAGTGCTGCACACATGCTTTTAGCAGTTGGCAAATCCGGAAAACAATATATGACTCATTGCACAAACCACTTGTTAATGTTTTCCATTTGATTTTTTCCACCATCACCGCTACAAATCTTCTTTTTTGTCACATGCTATTCCCACAAAAACAAATGCAGCGCTATTTTGCGGTTCAAATTTTCCTTACCTTGTTGTGCTGCATGTGCCCATCTTGTGTGGTCTGTCACACCAAAAAGACGTGCTTTATCTGCAATATGTGAAGCTTGCCATGAGACGTTTGCCGGGGTAGCACCACTGTAATAACCTGTAAGCATGGTAGTTGTTGGTCAATAGGCGACTGCATTTTGTCCTGGCATGGCAACTGCAGTTGTCCAGGCATGGCAATTGCAGTTGTCCTGGCATGGAAACTGCAGTTGTTCAGTCATGGACTACAATTGTCTAGGGATGGCAACTGCAGTTGTCCAGGGATGGCAACTGCAGTTGTCCAGGGATGGCAAATGTAATTGTTCAGTCATGGCAACTGCAGTTTGTTTATTCATGGCAACTGCAGTTGTCAACTATACTCCTTCTGCTAATTCATCATCCGCAACTTCACTTTTTATGGACTCACCTATGTATGACGTCGATGGCAGGTACATGGGTGCCGCCTGATGCCACGTGCTACACGAAGGCTTTGCATTTTTTTCCGACATAACTCGTGAGTCTTTTGCCATCCTTTGCAAGTTTATTTTTCATGTCCAGACCAGTATGTTACTTTTTCGTATGTGTTACCTTGATTTGCCACATTAGCTACTTGAAGTTGGTTGCCCGTACATTTGTCAGTGTTAGCGCCCTGTGACTGAACTTGCCATGGTGCCCCCCTGAGTGTGTTTTGGTCATAAGAACCTGCGAAAAAATGGCAGTGTAGGACATAAGTAGAATGTCATCTTCACAACATGGCAAATGTTCTTTTTCTTTGTTATCATGCATCATACCAATGCCTGCGTACTGTTCTAGTAGTGGCAGCAACGGCCCTGCAGAAATGAGTTGACTGTACTCTGATGCATCCCAAGGGGGCGTTTCTAGCCTTTGAGAACCGAAAAGATCAGCGCCATCTCCGTGACTCATTCTTTTCCGTGTCTCGTTTCTGCCAATGTGCTATCAATCACTGCATGAACAAGAACGCATCAACAATCCACAAAAAATGTATCCTTGTGCTGCTTGCATGTAGAAGTTAACACGTCAGTGTTATCACATTTTCATGTGTAGGCAACCAGCATATCATGGCTAGTAGGACATGTACATCCACTATCTTTTCTAAAATCTGGGTGCTAGCTATCCGTTCGATTCGATGGCATCAGCCACTACAATAGGATGGCAAGCAATAAGTTGACATGGTGGCAGTTGACGACAATGATAGGTGGCAACTGACGTTAGACACGAGTGGAAATTAATTTTCACACCCTCCATTATTCCAAATTTTCTCTACCTTTTTATGGATTCCTACACATCCATTCATTTACCAACTACGTGCATCAATCTACTGAGAACTTACGGTTATCTCTAATGTAGTACATGGCAGATCTAGTGTATTCTGCTTGGCAACTGCGAAGACACACAACCCATGTAGTCTATTACCCCTGTAGGATGGATCTAGTTGCCAACCTCATCGGTAATTTTGCAATTTTCTGTGCCACGTAGAAGGATGAGAAGCAGTAGGGAGATCGGGAGATTCACCTG
>NC_041385.1:57055410-57056474 GCF_002162155.2 Triticum dicoccoides
GGAGGGTGGGGGTGTGGTTTACGGTGGGAAGGCCCTACGGATCTGCTCTGGTTGCCATGGCAACCAAAGAAGGCCGGCGATGGAGGTAGGGGTTCGGGAGGTGGGAGAAGATGGCGGCAGTCGGGATTCGGGAGGTGGGAGAAGAGGCCGGGATGGCTGGATCGTGCGGGCTGCTGGGTCCTCTAGCCCGCACGTCCAGGCGGGGTTGCCACACACCGGACGTGCGGGCCGTGCCTTTGCGCGCGCGGACGTGGTCGTGCGGGCTGGTTGTTGTCCATGCCACACAAGGTGTGTGGCACGACTACCCGATACACCAGACGTGTGGCAGTTATCGGGACCCTTTCAAATTGGATGTGTCATGCACATATTGATTGACCGAGTCATGTACATGTTGAGTGTCTGTCTTATTGTAGCCACGTTTCTAATGTAGCAAGAGGCTTTTGAATACCAAAAGTCTGGTGGATTTGAGCTTCCCCAAGTAATATTACAGATTTGATTTTCATCGCATACTCTTCTGTTACATGTCTAGGCTTCTTCAGCCAGAAGGATAGATTTTGAACTGAATTAGTGATTGCATTTACCATCATAAAAAATGCAATCCTGGTTCAAAATAACGCTCTCTTCAGGGAATTTAACACTGGTTCATTTTTTTAGTTATACAGATCAGTTGGAACTGAAGGAAGAATAATTGTATGTCATGGTAACAGTTTGGTTGATGCAGTTCACATTGTGGGGTTAAAGATCAAGGTCACTAGTAGAAAAAGGGCAATGGTCCAGGCCGGGTCAGCTCATTAGTCCCGGTTCAGTCCAGAACCGGGACCAATGGTGGCATTGGACCCGGTTCGTGAGCCCCAGGGGTCGGCCGGGCCACGTGGGCCATTGGTCCCAGTTCGCCTGGACCTTTTGATCACGGTTGGTGGGATGAATCGGGACCAATGGGCCTCGCTCCTGTCCCACCACCATTGGTCCCGGTTGGTGGGACGAACCGGGACCAAAGGCAGCCCATTAGTCCCGGTTGGTCCCAAAGGAAGCCAGAGGCGTGGTTTAGGTGCAGCCCAGAGGCG
>NC_041385.1:57056867-57066464 GCF_002162155.2 Triticum dicoccoides
GAGCGCATCCACCTCCCCACGCGCTGGGTTGATGAAGACGACCACGTCATCGGCGTACAGACTGACGCGGAGCCGGCCACTCCGGCAGGCAGCGGGTGCAGGGTGCCCGAGCGCGTGGCTGCCTCGAGGAGTCGGTGCAGGGGATCGATCGCCAGGATGAATAGCAGTGGCGACAGCGGATCACCTTGCCATAGTCCCCTCCAGTGTTGGATGATCGCACCCTCGACGCCGTTCAGGAGGCATGAGGACTCTGCGGAGGAGAGCGGGAGTGCAATGCAGCCCCTCCAGCGCGCCGGGTAGCCCATCCGCTGCATCAACTCCATGAGATACTCCCAGGAGACGTTGTCAAAGCTATGTCTAATTTCATCAACAACGCCGACTTGTTTTTCCTGTGCAGAAGCTTGCTCTAAACAAACCGGAAACTGTCATGGATCCCCTTACGCTTTTGGAAAGTGCTTTGTGCCGGCGAGATCAGCTGATCGATCACGTCCCCCAACCTCATCGAGAGCACCTTTGCGATCAGTTTGGCGACAGAGTGAATGAGGCTGATTGGCCGGAAATCTCCTAATTGTACGGCCTCATTCTTCTAGGGCAGCAGGGTGATCATAGCCTTGTTAATCGACGCGAAATCCCCTCGAACATTGCCATAATGTCGTCTTTGATCGTGTGCCAGCACGCCGTGAACCCGTCAGGCCCTAGGGCCCTCTCCGCCGGCGACGCGCACACGGACACCGCTGCCCACACCTCGGTCTTGGAGAAGGGGCTCAAAACTATTAATTGTCTGACTTCTTATACTTCTAGACACAGCCGTTGTTGGTGGAGGTAATGGAATTGAACTGTTACATGATTCATAGGGTGACTGCCTGGTTTGATGGGCCAATGTGCTGAAATGGTTCAAAGGGTAAGAAGATCGTCGGAACATAGTTTGTGAGATTTGGACTGCGTTTCCTCAATTGACTGTTTGTCGTAATTTTGAATAAAAAATAGCATCCTGAGCACTCTGACTTGTGCTTTGCCCAGGCTTTGGAAAGTTCCTTGTTCTGGCACTTCATGATCCAATTGTTGTATATTGTGATGGCGTTCAAATTATCTTTGTGTGCTGAGGCCATGTACATAGGTCTCCCTTGGTTTAGCTGTTTCATAATTGTTAAGTTGAAAGCAAGTTATCAGTAGTCTAATTGTTATTAGAAACAACAGTCGCATCATTCAAATCCCCCACTCACAAGCCATGTTAAAAGACTGAAGGACTTCCTAGCAAAAAAAAAAAGACTGAAGGACTTATTTTGTTGTCATTGGTATTCATAGGAGATATAGCCAGGAATATGATATCTGTTATAGAGCTCTTGTTTATGTTGCAGAGCTGATCACGAGTTTGTTATGCAAAGCTTGTTCATGCACTGTGCAGTATTATTTTATATAGGTGCTGCTCAATATCAGGCTAATGACAAGATTGATAATTTTGTTTCCAAACAGGTGAAGGAATGGCTGCTGCAGTTCTCACTGAGTTTGTCACATCACATCAATGGTGTCTGCTATTTTTATATGCTATCTTAAAAAAATTGTCATGTCTTAGTCTAGCCAAGTTTCTAATGTAGCAAGATGCTTTTGAATACCTAATCCAGGGAAGTTCAGCTTCCCCAAGTAACATTCCAAGTCGGATTTCAGTCATATCTTGTTTCCTTTGTATGGTAGACTGGTAGTGCTTGCCAGCTCTTCTCTTCAGCAATGTGTGTTTCGGGCCCAAGTATCGCCTAAATTTATATGCTTGTTTATTCTTCTCAGATGTGGTATGAAAAGTATACCATCACAGTCGATGCACTGTGGTTATGATCTGCTGGTGCTCTTTTTGTCCCTGAGATTAATAGCAGGAGATTAATCTGGGCAAGTCTGGGCCTGCCTGAGTGATATGCGGATTATCATATTAGAGAGAGGAAAAATGGAACTTATTTGGTCTGAACTAACTGAATTCTAGGAGAAAAGCGGCATGCTGGGTGAGCACAGTCAGAATAGTCATTTCAGCGGCTAGACAATGTTTGATCCAAATGTGGTCTTATATTACATCCAATTGATCCTATGGTGGTGCCATGTAGTATAATCTTTCTTATCCAGACAAACTCTGGTAAAAATTAGTGCCTATGCGACTGAAATTAGTGCGCTAGAAATTAAAGAGTAACATACACAAGTCCTAAAACTATTCGAGGGGTGTCAACTTAGTCCTCCTAGAAGTTTGGTAGTGTGTCACCTGCAGTCCTATCCATGTTGCATCAGCTTTGACTAGCACGGGTGGCGGGTTGACTACTGACATGCGGCATTTTTTTTTTGCACAGCCCCTGGTCATCTCTTCTAATTTTGTGGCCCTTCTCCTTGCATACATCCTTTCCCTTTCCTTCCTCCCCTCTTCCAACAGCCACAGTCCACCTCGGAACCTGAACATCATGAACGTGATGAACCTTTGCGACATGTGCTGGAACCATTGACACATCTAACTTCGCTGCTCAGGGAGAATCATCTATGCTGGGGAGTAGCTGGGGACGAAGTTGTTTAAACTTTAGCGTCGGGGTGGAAGGAGGACTGAGGCCGAAGCCTGCCTGCTGCTTGCTGCCACTGCCGCCCTCCTACCTGCACTGCCGTCACCGTGCACTTCGGGAAAGGCAGCCGCCGCCGCATGGGGAAGGGGTCTGGGGCCGTCGCGTGGGAGAGCAAGGCCAACGATGACGTAGATGCGGGATGGTGGCGACCAGATCGTGCGAGAGAATCGGGGGAATGGGATGGATGGCTTGGGCAGATTGATGAGTAGACGGAATCCACGTAGGTTTTGTGCAATGAGGAAGGCTACAAAATTAGAAGAGGGGACATTTTGGGGTGGTCTATAAGAAATGTTGCCACATGGCAATAGTCAACCTGCCACCTGTGTGAGTCAAAGATGATGCAACACAGATAGAACCTGCGCGGATAGAACTGCAGGTGGCACACTTAGCAAACTTTTGGAACTCATATGAGCATTTTCGTAGTATTAGAACTAACTTGACACCCTCTGAATAGTTTTAGGACTTGTGGTGTATTTTACTCAAAATAAATGGGGGATCCATTTTACGGTAAGATTTTTGGAACTGTATCTCTACGACCACCAACGAGAAGCTTGCAAAATTTGTGCCCAAACCATATTTTTTCTAACTGGTCTAAAGTTTGGACCCAAAGCATATCTATTGTGTCTTGCACTTTTTTTTTTAAATGTGTACAATGCAAATCTCAAGTTTCGTATACATCTTATTAACTTTTCTTTTTGAACAACTCTTGTTAACTTCTATACATCAATGGAACACTCGATGAACTGTGTAATTTTCGGAACCTTTTATTCTTGGATGGAAGTGATTGTATTGTCTTGAGTGCTCAATAAAGATCGATGGTTGTTTACCAGCAAAGGACGCCTCCACTTTACTCAATCTCACTGGCTTTGGGCGGCCACCAATGGCAATCTTGATATTAAAGTGGCGTGTAAATACGTCCATCCTAAGCTAGGATGGTATATATATGACCTCTCATGTTACGTTTTTTGTGTAATTTAGGTAGAGATCACTATACACCAAACTGGTTGGCTGAGCTGGAGGGGGGGCAGGGGGCATGCTCGTATACCATTAGGCTTGGGAAGGATCATGAACTTAACTGATACTTGTTAGCCTAATCAGAACCTACAATAGATTGCTGGCTCGACAAAACCACCCCAACCCCTAAGGGTAGCCTGGATCAATTCCATGTAGCCCGAGCTACCAGTGTATTGTTTTCCCCGTCCCTTTGATGCTTTAGTTGTTGCTAGGACAACATCAATGCAGGTCGGGTTGAAGGACAGGCAAAAGGCAAAACATTTGGAAGTCCTTAGTCATCGTCGGAAACATCAAGGGTATAAGAGCATCTCTAGCAGATCAGTAAACAGCCATCCCGGAAAAATCGTTTACGGTATCCCGGAAACGAATTTTGCAGGACGCCGGACGCTGAGCCAGAATAGATCCTTCAAACATATACCGCATATTCAAACTTGCAGTTCGCGCTTAAACTAGATCACCGGAGTTCATACATAAAAGCTTGCCGAAGTTCTTACTACATACCAGAGTTCATACTTAATAAAAACGGAAATTAAACAGTTCATACTTAAACGGGGTGCATACTAGTGTGCTTACAAATAAAGATCTGCCAAGCACAACCATGTAAAAGAAGATATTGCAACGGAATCTGAAGTGAACTATGATGTCTTGGGGAAACTGAACTACTTCCCTCGTTTAGGTATTAAAATGCATCTTGTCACATTACAAACTTACTCAACGAAGGCACATGCTCAGCAATTTCTTCCACATAACGTATACACTGCCGACCACATTGATGGAACGCGACAAACTCGGTAGGGACTAGGGGCAACAGCACACTACTTCACCTGCAGACAACAAAATTGCCAATCTGTTAGTAAATATAGTATACATACATGCAGAACCTGATGTGTATGCAGCATACACGGTTAAAAAAGCCTATGGCAAGATGTGTGTGCAAGCTCGTAAAACGTAACAGATATCATACTCTTCCCTATATCTCCTAGGATTACAAATGACAGCGAATTACACCATTGAAGCCTTTTGACAATGTACATTATTTGGGTGAGATAGTTGAATGCTACTAATGTCGTGTTCTCAGCTAGCTAACTCTGGCAAAACCAAGGGAGAACTCTAGGCATGCCCAAACAGGCAGAAGGCAGTAATATATAATTAACAGCAACACCACTATATGCAACACGTGGATATCATTTGCGACCCAAAAGGGACAGTCATTTTGCCTTTGGCGTCACTATTGTTTTTAATTTGTTTGTGTGCTATTGACATGCATGAATCCCTATAGCCGAATGGGAAATAGTTCATGGGATGCAGGCTGCATGCGCTGGCAGCCAGATATTCTTATTGTCTGTTACAGAGAAGATAATGACAATCCCCTGGAAGAACACTCAGCGCAATCTCCGAAGATTAGAGAAAGCTGAAAAGGCTGCTCAACTAGAGAAGGCCATTTTATTCTTCTTCTGATAATCTCTATCGCTCGTCTATCATACATTGATTACATTCCCATGTTTGAACATCTTCCTGCTATCAGTCAGTGCTGAAAGCGAACCAAAGGGAAGTCTGAGGAAAGGTGTCTATGGTGACATTTATAATGACCCCTTCAATCACTTTGATACAATCCTTGACATGGAAAAAGATGACGTGGCACCTGAGATAGAATAGGAAGAACCGAAGAAGTAAGCAGTGCCGAGTATGAGACTTACGCTAACGTTGTTATGTTCTCACTGCTCACAAGCTTTCCCGTATATTGTGTAGATTCACTTGCCAATACATGAAGGTGAACGAGTATGCTGAACGTGCTGATATCGAGATGGGTGAAATTAAAGAGCAGAATACTTTGAAGGCTTCGTTGATGAAGATGGTAAACATCTCCCTTGTTTCTACTGATTTTGATTGGCCATGTTATAGAGTGCTCTGACATGTGAAGATACCTTTTTTCTGTGTTCACCAGGTAATGTAATGAAGTTTTACATTTTCTGAATTATGGGCCTTGGAAATCCCATTCTGATTTGCCTAACGTGTTCATGATGCAGAAATGTTTGTTTCGACAAAATGGTTATTCAGCATATTTAGTGCCAAGTGCAAATCTAGCCTCCATAAAAAATATATAAAATAATTGCAGATGATGGTTTGAATGAGCCAGTAACAAACAAGCCCAAGGGACCATGCTCTGATTTAAGGTCAAAGATTGGGCAGAAGTCTACGAAAGTTATCATCGAGGTAAATCACTTGTTTTAGTATGAATATTCTGATGTCAATGATACACCGTGTCGCCTGCATACGTAGTTAAGAAAAAAAGCGCTAGCCATTAATTGTTCGTTTTGCCACTGCCTTGTGCTTTCTGACCAAAGTGCACGCTTATGCGTAATTATGCACATATTAAGCGCTAGGCATTTTTCTATCGCCTAGAGCCTAGGCGTGCCTTTTCTTTAACTATCCCTGTACGTAGACAAAAATCAAACAGATCTTATTGGTTTTGTCACATATTTGGTGTCCAGCTAGTAGTAGGGAATCCATATATGCTTTTTTTTCTTTATCTACATTGCTCTTCATAGGAGAAGTTCCCCTAAGCATGCATTTTGGGCATACTATTGGCTTTTCTTTTTCAAAAAATGCTACTAATGTCTTGCTTTCAGCTAGCTGACTATGAAGTAGCAAAACCAGGGGAAAACTCTAGCATGGCCAAACAGGCACAAGCAGGTAATATTAACAGCAACAACACTATGTGCAACATCTGGATATCATTTACGAGTTACGACCCAAAAGGGACAGTCATTTTGCCTTGACGTCATCATCGTTTAAAATTTGTGTATGTGCTATTGACATGCATGAATCCCTATAGCCGAATGGGCAATAGTTTGTGTCATGCAGGCTGCCTGCATTGGCAGCCAGAAATCTTCCATACAAAAAAACCAAATAATCCAGATCTCACAAACTATATCCTAAAGATGTTACCTTTAGGACCATTCCAGCATATTACCACACGAGACCAGACAGCCATCCTACGTATCTTGCAGTATCCCAGCTCCATCGCGTCCACCAGGAATGGCTACGCCCAGAAGCATAAGAAGTCGGGCAATAGTGATTCAGTTACATAGATAAAGCACCAAGCATTAGCTCTCACAGTTTTTATAGATATTTATAACCCACTTTTGATGCTAACAATATATAAACAAGATGACATCTGTTTTAAAATGTGAAGACCATTCCTGAGAACAGTAATATTAAGCTACATCATAATGAAAGCTTTAGCTCATAAGAAAAAATGCCTAAAATTAATCCAATATATCAAGCATACAAAAATCAAAACATGCCCAAACTAATAAATTCTAGAAACAACAGTGATTTTTTTGGTGTTCAGCTATAAATGAATCTAGCCTACTAGAGACAAGAAATCCAGTTTATTTGTGTGGCATACAAGTGTACTAGTCACTTGCAGAAGGGACCTTCAACAAGTGCCCAAAAACCTATTATTTCAGAAAGTATAGATTAAGGAGAAGTTATTGTTATGGAGATAACATTAATCAAGACCAAAACAGATGGTACCCGACAAACAAACATAACTAGCTTAGAGGACACAGCAGACCAGCTGAGTTACTCATTTGACATTTGATTTGGTATCTCTGAAGAGCAAAAACATAAAAACACAGTACAGATACAAGTTTGTCCAACTAGTGAAGGAACAATTTCTAATTAAGTTTAAGTTGTTAATGAACATTGGGGAAGCACAACGAAGGTATTCTAGAATATTACTAGATTTGGTTACTACCACAACACAAGGACTAAGGATGAGCAGTCACCTGGTGCATAGAAACTTGCGAAAGGATGAATGTCATTGGCATAACTTTGATAACTGCTTTGATAAATTTTCAAGGATTTCATTGACATCACTTCAACCATGTAGACATTGTCGTCCAGAAATAAAAACATTACACCATTTTCCTCATCATACCCAAGTATTTCGACCCCTCTCACCGATCCTTCAACCTGGGGAGGGAGCCCAAGAACAGTATGCATTTCAAAGGTCTTGTGCAGGAACCATGTGGCACCACCGTGATAGCCAACCTTTCTCTGCCACATTTCGAATGTACCATGAGACAATATGGCAAGACCAAGAGCACCATCCTCTGCCTTGATTATCTGATGCGTGGTGGAATAATTCAGACCTGGAGGGCCCTTGATCACAGCAAGACTATGCCTATCCAAATCAAACTCAATTATGTCATCTGCCAGCTCATCCAAATTCAAATAATTTGATTGGGCCCTCACCCTCTTAGACGACCAGTAAAGGACATTACCAACAAGGATCCCAGGATTACAGTTAACAAACTCACATCGATCGGCTGTTGAGATGAGATTGTCCCATTGCCCAGTCTCCGAGGAGTATACACAAGCGATGGGTGGAGTACCGGCTTGATGGCCTTGGCATGGGGACATCAAGACCAAATTAAAGGTGCTGGAGTGGCAGCTACCGTGCACCTGATGGGCGGTAGCGCAGAGCACAGCCCCATAGAAGTAGCATAACTCATCGAACCCTGGTGGAATGTCGACACGGTGATGCTCACTGGTGATGGGGTCCCACACAATGAACCAGTCCGTCTCCAGGAGGAGGACGCGGCCGTGGCGGCATCCGAGCAGTTCGGCCTTTTGGAAGCCATGGATCTGACGCCGAGTGTGGAACTTTTCAGGAGGGATGCGGTTGGGAGGGTCCAGGACGGGAGTGAACACGATGTTGTACATGTCTCTCTCAAAGACGCCGAGGAGGGGTGGCTTGCGATGGTGGGCAGAGAAGCTGCTGAGGAACCGGGGGTCGGTGGCGACGCGCAGCCAGCGCTTGCAGACGGCGGAGGCGCGCGGGAGAGAGGACGGCTGAGGCGGCAGGCGCATGAGGATCTCCCGGAGCATATCGTCGTCGTCCGGCAGGGAGGCAGGCGCAGCCGGAGAGGCACCGCCGCGGCGGCGACGGCGTGGAATTCCGGAGCCCGCCTCGCTCGAGTGGACTTGGGGGTGGAGCCGCGTGCTGCGGCGGTTGGTCACTCCGGCGCCCTCCTCGCTCCTGTGGAGTTGGGGGTGGAGCCGCGGGCTGCGACGGAGGCCTATCACGGCGCCACCCTCCTCGTTCGCGAGGATTTGGGGATTGAGCCGCAAGCTGCGTCGGCGGGTGACTCCGGCGTCCTCCTCGATCACGGGGATCTGTGGGTGGAGCCGCGGGCTGCGACGGAGGCCTACTACGGCGCCACCCTCCTCACTCGCGTGGACTTGGCGGTGGAGCCGCATGCTGCGCCGGCGGGTCAACCCGGCGCCCTCCTCACCGATGTGGATTTGGGGGTTGAGCCGCGAGCTGCGTCGGCGGGTAACTCCGATGCTCACGGGGGTTTGGTGGTGGAGCCGCGGGCTACGGCGGATGGCCATTCCGGCGTTCGCCTTGGCCTGGCTGGTGTGGGTGTGGGGATTCAGGCGTGGGCTGCGGCGGCGGCTCATCTCGGCGCCCTGCTTGGAATGGAACGGAGTGGAGGCGCCGCCCGTGAACCTGGAACACACATGGCTCGATTCGATGCTTTTACTTTTTTTTTATCTCGTGATACTTTTTAGGGATTTACCTCATGATGATTAATTATATAACTTTGTTTCTAGGAGTACGTAACTTTGAGGCTATTTGGTTCGTGACTAACTTTGTCAAAGACTGTCACACCTAAGGTTAGGCAAATTTGACTAACTTAGGTGAGTGTTTGATTCAAGCCACATCTTAAGCAAGCCACACTAGGGCCCCACATGGCATACACACAAAAAGTATGGCAAAATTTTCTTAGGCTTGCCAACTTGTGGCTTTTATTTTGATAAACTAATCTTAGGCAAACTTGAAAAAATGTGTGGCAAAGTGTGGCAATACAAGGCCTAGAACTCTTCAAAATGAGAGTCACAAGTTGGCAAGCCTAAGAAAATCTTGCAACAATACTATACACACACGCAAAACAGACGGACTTTCACGGACCCTGCCTCC
>NC_041385.1:57066708-57090391 GCF_002162155.2 Triticum dicoccoides
AACCCAAAGTAAACCCTCCGTGTGTGTAGCATTTCTCGGAAATCTTGCCACATTTTTTGCGTGTATGTCATGTGGGGCCTTAGTGTGGCTTGTCTAATGTGTGGCTTGAACCAAATACTCACCTAAGTTAGTGAAACTTGTCTAACCTTACGTGTGGCAATCTTTGGCATTAGGTGTGGCTAGAACCAAACACCTACCTAACTTGGTCAAACTTGCCTAAGGTTAGATATGGCAAAGTGTGGCTAGAAAACAAACAACCCCTTTGTTTAAACAGCACTGCGTATTCATTGAACAAATTTGATGCACAGATTACATATGTAGACACCCTTAAAAAACGAAGAGACATAAGACCTGAAGATTTGCACATAGGATTCCAAATCAAGAAATGTAACAACACAATCAATGGAGACCATGCGCCTTGCCTAACCGTCGTCTCCAAACGGACTCCGTTGCCGCCGTAGCTTTGCCGGAGAGAGATGAAAACTACCACCACACCTGGATCGGGAAGATTACCATCGCAAACTAAGCTGCTTTCTGAGCCGATGAAACGACCTGCCGCACACGACGACAGAGCCGAGTCTTTGTGGCGCGTCGGCCGAGGATCATCCTCATGTCCACCTGGTCCGGATGTCGTTTGACTTCAATCTATGTGATCGGTGAAGATGGGTGTCGTTGCACACTGCTATCCGCAGATCCCGCTTGAAATCCTCCACACACACTCTGTCATGGCCGCCACCGTCCCCATGGGTGACGAGTAACACCAGCCTACACAACCTAAAATCGCCAGATTCGGAGCCTGGTGAGAAGAAGAGGCTACCTTCTTCCTAGCATCATCGATTGGAAGAAGGCCGAGTGGGAAAGAAACGGGGCCAATTTATTCTGACGCGGCGTCGATCCCGCCGCCGATGCGACACCTCTGCAAAAGACTAAGCCCATACTAACTACTCGTCGGAGCAACAACGACGGGGTCCCCTCCCCCTCCCGTCACCGGAGCGACTGCTAGAGAAGCAAAGGACCCACGGCCACGTTGACGAAGATGCGGGCAGAAGGGTCGCCGCCCAAATCGCCTTTCCCAGGAGAGAAAGAGGAACGTGGGGCGAAGCAGATGGAGTAGAGTGTTCGCCTTAACTATATAATTAATGTGTACCTGTACAGTTTCTAAGCTCCAAGGAATCCTGGCCTGAGGTGCGTCGAGAGTGTTAGGCAGCGGTGGTGGGCCTATGTGTGAGTCGGTATTTCGTTGTGTTTGGGCCTATCGTGCGGCTGCCAGACAAACCGACGCGGCGTCTCCACGACCTTAGCCGCGAGCCCATTTTGTGGTGGCTTTACTTCGCAGGATAAAAAACGGCAAAAACAGTTCATGCAAACACCATGCTAGCCATCGCGACCGGCTCACCCAAGTGAAAGAATAACAAAGTAGAAATTAAAAAAACTAACAGCGGCGACAAAACTTAAAACCAGTTCGTGAAATTTCCAAACAAACTTTTGTAAACATTTTTCGAAAAATTAACAAAAGTAAAAAACATAAACGTCTTTTTGGAATTACGAATAATTTTTACAAAATGAAAAAAAATCGAAATTGCCCCTGGTTTTTTTTAATCGGGGAACAATTTTTTGAAGTTGTGAACAAATTTCTAAAACATAACACTGGTTGAATTTGTGAACAAACTTGAAAAAAGGGAACATTTTTTATCTGTGAAAAAATTTATAAATGCGAACATTTTTTCACTTTGTGAACAAATTTTGAAACATGAAAATTTATATGAATGTGTGTACAAATTTTATAAAATGGGGAAAAGTTTTGAAATCATCAAACTTTTTAGTTTGTGAACAAAATTTTAACAAGCGAACATTTGTTGAAATTCTAATCTTTTCTGAATTTTAGAACATTTTTAAAAGCAGCACACAAATTTTAAAATTCTAAAAGTTTTAGAATTTCTGAACAATATTTGAAAACAGATATATTTTCCAAAAAAATGTGATAAAAACATGAAAAATTAGAACGTATTTTAAATTCCAGAACAATGGTTGAAAAAAGAAAATAATTTTGAAAAAGAAATAATGAAAAATTCAAAGAAAATAGAAAAGCAAGAAAATAAAAAAGAAACAGAAAAAGGAAAAGAAAAAAATGAAAAATAAGAGAAAAACGAAATAGAAACTGAAAAAGAAAAAACCGGTGCAGGAACCTTCGAGAACATCCCCAAAACCCTAAAAAACCTAGTTGAAACATCGTGGAAGGTTCCAGAAAACCGGTATAGCTGCAACCTGAAACGGGCCGGCCCACCCCCGAACGGTTGCTCGCTCGCTTTTGCGAAAGAGCGACAACTTGTCGTAAAGAGCGGCAAATAGGGTTTTCCGCCTCTATCCCGTCCTCTTCCATCGGTCATCCCCTCCTCCTGCCGTCCATGACGCCACCTCACTACAACGCCCTCCCTTCCGACCTGGCCATCTCGGTGGTGTCTACACGACGGGGATGGAGGGTCGCGTTCGCCGGAGGATGCGGCGCTGGGCGGTGGCGCTATCCTCTTTGGCCGCCTCCTTCCTCTCCTTGATGTCGGTGCGGAGCCGTCACCTGTGGAGCACTTGCTGCCGGCTCGCTACTCACCGGCCACAAGATATAAATTAAAAGTTACACAAAAAAATCGGAAGTTTCACTAGCACCAATTTTTGCATCTCATTTTTAACATTTCTAATAATACATCTCACTTTGGTGGATTATTTTAAATGCACGTTATGTTCCTATAGTAAATATATTTTTTTCTCATTTTCGCAGCACTTGATTTTTTTTTGAGGGAATTCCCCGGCGAGCTAATCCTGCACCGGGGGGCCACTACAGGCCCGGGGCTCGAGGTTAGGTCCCCTTCCTCTGCCTCCCTATCACCGGCCGACGGAGCTCCGGCGCAGCCTGCGGCGGCGGCGATCTCGAGCCTCTCATGAAACCGTCCATTCGCCCGCCTGCTTGTGTGGCACGCCACCGCTCTCGTCTACTTGCACATTTGTCTCCAGCGAGTTCCCGCGACGTCCGCCTTCGACCTTCGGCTCCTCCGCATCCACAAGGTGAATCTTCTTCTCCTCCTTCGTTATGCGCCGTGACGATTTCTTACCATCGTTTTGCTGATTTGCGAACTGCTGTGAAATCGGATGTTATCATACTACTACCTTCGTTATATCATTCCATGTTCACAAGCGGCAAAGCTACTAGTTCAGTCAGACTTTGGTTTTTAAACAATCAATTAACGAGTAGCAATTTCTGAAACACGCCAATTTTTACAAGTATACTAAGTAGGCGATCAACATCTCCTCGGATACCATCACAATTACCACGGGAACGCTGCTTGACTTGAGAATCAAGCACCATACACAATGCGCGCATTACTGCGGACATGCAAGTGACCAAGTCTGAAGCATTTTCAGCATCAGCGTGACAATTTATCTAGATTTGCAGCAAATAGCTTAGGGGCATCGTTAGAATCGGAAAGCTTCATATTAACACCTTCACACTTTTGCCACAATTCAGATATTGTTACTTTGGCCACAATCCAAAGCAAATTCTGTAGTGAACTCCAAGAAATCTGATACAGGTTGCACAGATTTGGCTTTGATTGCACTCCTTTTTCATCACATTATTTAAACCCATGATTTTCTATTCCATATCTGCGTCCAGGAGATGAAGCTCTTCACTGTCCTGTTTTCCTACATCCTCCTCCTTGGCCTCTCTACACCACCAAGCCTGTCAGACAGTCCACCTCTTCAAGATGTGTGCCCTATGGCGCCTCAGGGTGAAAGGAAGTTGTTCATGAACGGTTTCCTCTGCAAGCACCCTAGCACCATACTGGCTTCTGATTTCAAGAAGTACGTAGTAACTTTGTTTAAGCAGCACTGCGTATTCATTGAACAAATTTGGTACACAGAGTACATAGGTAGACACCCTTAAAAAAACAGAGAGACATAAGACCTGAAGATTTGCACAAAGGATCCCAAATCAAGAAAGTAACATCACAATCAATGGAGATCCATGCGCCTTGCCTAACCGTTGTCTCCAAACGGACTCTCGCCGCCATAGCTTTGCCGAAGAGAGATGGAAACTGCCACCACACCTGGATCAGGATCAGGAAGATCACCATCGCAGACTAAACTGCTTTTTGAGCCGATGAAACGACCCGCCGCACACGACGACAGAGCCGAGTCTTTGTGGCGCGTCGGCCGAGGATCATCCTCATGTCCGCCTGATCCGGATGTCGTCGGCTTCAACCAATGCGATCAGTGAAGATGGACGTCGTTGCACACTCCTATCCGCACATCCCGCTTCAAATCCTCCACACACTCCATCATGACCGCCGTTGTCACCATGGGTGACGAGAAACACCAGCCGACACAACCTAAAATCGCCAGATCCGAAGCCTGACGAGAAGAAGAGGCTACCTGAGCTTTATATACTCATCACAAATATATTGCAGGGTTCATCATGAAGGGGCTTTTGCTCATGGAGCTATTTTTTTCATTAGGGATTACAATCTGGAACAGAATGAGGATAATGTATTGGCAAGAATGTTAGACCATAAAGAAGCTATCATATCTCATTTAAGTTGGGCTAGCCTCTTTCTAGGATTCCATACCTTGGGCCTTTATGTTCATAATGACGTCATGCTTGCTTTTGGTACTCCAAAAAAGCAAATCTTGATCGAATCTATATTTGCCCAGCCTATCCAATCTAATTCCAGACAGAGTCAGTAGACCTTACTTTAGTGTAGGTAGTGTCAGATAATTAGGAAGTCTTGATAGTCTTTCGTATAATCTCTTCTTCAATCCTAGGAGCAAAAAAGGAATGTCCTTTAGGGACCTTTGGATACCAAAATTCCCGACCTCTTACTTTTGTAGTTATGAATTGCGGAATAGAATCAATTATGAAATCATAAGTATATATCCCTCATCCCTATTGGTATCAGTTTGGGCCACTACCCAGAACTCTGCCAGAGCCCTATTTTTAAGAAGAAATTTACAGTCTTTTTTAGAACTAGAACTATAGTAAAATCCAGTATCGACAGGCCTAATTCTTTTCCTTTGCTTATGCAGGGCAAGAATTTGTCGAGTTCAATCAGTACAATAAGAAATCCTAAGTAGTTTTTTGGTCAGGCGACACCCAGATTTGAACTGGGGATAAAGGATTTGCAGTCCCCTGCATTACCGCTTGGCCACCATGCCCAGCATCACCGACTGGAAGAACGTCGGGTGGGGAAGAAACATGGTCAATTTATTCTAACGCGGTGTTAATCCCACCACTGATGCGACACCTCTGCAAAAAAAACGAAGTCCAAGCTAACTACTCGTCGGAGCAACAGCAGTGGGGTCCCCTCCCCCTCCATCGCCGGAGCGACTGCCAGAGAGGCAGAGGACCCACAGCCACGCTGACAGAGATGCGGGCAGAAGTGTCGCCACCCAAATTGCCTTTCCCAAGAGAGAAAGAGGAACGTGGCACGAAGCAGTTGGAGTAGAGCGTTCACCTTAATTATATAACTTAATTAATGTGTACCTGTAAGCTCCAAGAAATCCTGGCCTGAGGTGCGTCGAGAGTGTTGGGCAGCGGTGGTGGGCCTATTTGTGAGTCGATATTTTGTTTTTTTTAGAACGAGTCGGTATTTTGTTGTGTTTGGGACTACCGTGCTGCTGCCAGACCGGCGCGGCATCTCCACGACCCTAGCCACGACGACCCTAGCCGCCTCTATCAGGACCTCCTATACGCTGCTTATTAAAATCACATAAACAGTTCGCGATAGGGATCGAACCGACCACCTTCTGTAGATGCAGACGTCGCGCTAGCCACCGCAATTGGCTCACCCAAGTAATAAAGAATAACAACGCGAAAATTAAAGAAACTAACAGCGACGACAAAACATAACCGGTTCACGAAATTTCCAAACAAACTTTTGTAAACATTTTAAAAAAAAGAAAAGAACAAAAGTAAAAACATGAACGTCCTTTTGAAATTACGAACATTTTTTACAAAATTCAAAATTCAAAATTGCCCCCTAACATTTTTTGAATCGGCAAACAATTTTTTGAAGTTGTGAACAAATTTCTAAAACGTAACACTGGTTGAATTTATGAAAAATTTGAAAATTGGGGATAAAATCAATTTGTGAAAAAATTGTAAATGCAAACATTTTTTGAATTTGTGAACAAATTTTGAAACATGAACATGTATATGAATGTGTGTACAAATTCTGAAAAATGTGAAAAAGCTTTTGAAATCATTGAACCTTTTAGTTTGTGAACAAATTTTTAAAAGGAATATTTTTTGAAATTCTAATCTTTTCTGAATTTTTGAACTTTTTTTAAAAGCAGCAAAATAATTTAAAATTCTATTTTTTGGAATTTCTGCACAAAAATGAAAAACAGAAACATTTTCCCAAAAATGTGAACAAAATTTAAAAAAAAAATTGAGAATTTTTTTAAATTCCAGAACAATGGTTGAAAACAGAAAATAATTTTGAAAAAGAAATAATGAAAAAGTTGAAGAAAATAAAAAAATCAAGAAAAGAAAAAAAGAAACAGAAAAAAGAAAAGAAAAAACGAGAAAGAAGAGAAAAACAAAAAGTAAAAATGAAAGAGAAACTGAAAAAGAAATAAACCGGTCCAAGAACCTTCCAGAACGTTCCCAAAACCGGGAAAAACCTACTAGAAACATCATAGAAAGTTCCCCAAAACTGGTATAGTTGTAACATTAAACGGGCCGACCCACCCCTGAATGGTCGCTCGCTCGCTTCTGCGAAACAGCGACAACTTGTCGCAAAGAGCGGCAAATAGGGTTTTCCACCTCTATCCCCTCCTCTTGCATCGGTCATCCCCTCCTCCCACCGTCCACGACGCCACCTCACTGTAGCCCCCTCCCCTTCGACCTTGCCATCTCTGTGGTGTCTACACGACGGGGATGAAGGGTCGCGACCACCGAGGTATGCGGCACTGGGCGGTGGCGCTATCCTCTTTGGTCGCCTCCATCTGGTACTTCCTCTCCTTGACGCCGGCTTGGAGCCGTCCCCTGTGGAGCACTTGCTGCCGGGTATGCAGCAGCTCGCTACTCACCGGCCACAAGATATAAAATAAAAGTTACACAAAAAAAAATTGAAGTTTCTCTAGCACCAATTTTTTGCATCTCATTTCTAACCTTTTCTAATAGTACATTTCAATTTGAAGGATTATTTTAAATGCACGTTATGTTTCTATAGTAAATACAATTTTTTTCTCATTTTAGCAGTACTCTCTCTATAAACTTTAGTATTCTAAATGCTCTTATATTAGTTTACGGAGGGAGTACTTGCTTTTTTTAGGGGATTCCCTGGAGAGCTAATCTTGCACTGGGGGCCCACTACAGGCCCAGGGCGCGAGGTTTGGTCCCCTTCCTCTACCTCCCCTTTGGCTAAAAAAAATCCTCTACCTCCCTATCACTGGCCGAGAGAGCTCCGGCGCGGCCTGCGGCGGCGGCGACCTCGAGCCTCTCACAAAATCGTCCGTTCGCCCGCCTGCTCCTGTGCACGCCACCGCTCTCCTCTACTTGCACATTTGTCTCCAGCGAGTCCCCGCGGCGTCCGTCTTCGACCTCGGGCTTCTCAGCATCCACAAGGTGAATCTTTTTCTCCTCCTTCCGGTGATGTCGGCTGGTCGGTGATGACTCATTATGCACCGTGACAATTACTACCTTCGCTATATCATTCCATGTTCACAAGCAGCAAAGCTACAACTCCCTCCATTCCAAAATAATTGTCGCTGGGGGGTCTTTTCCGACCAGGTGAAAAGTAGTGAAATTACACAACTGCCCCCGATTTGAAATCACACTCAGGTCGTCGTCTTTCTCCGTCGCTCCTTCCCTCCGCCAGGACTCCGTCGCTCCTCACCTTTGCCAGGTTCCTCCACCATCTGCATCTCCGGCGTCCTTCCCCGCCGGTTGTCTGCACCGCTCCAATCGAGAGCCAGATCCCCTCTTTGGTCGCCCTTCCCCGTCGCGATCGGAAGCTCCCTCGCTGGCGGCCGCCTTTCCCCATCGGCTGCTTGCTCCGTTCCCCATGATCCTTCCCAGCTGGCCGCAGATCCCTCACCGGCCGCCTCCCTCCACTCCAATCGAGAGCTCGAGGTCAGCCGCCGCCGCTCTCTGCTCCTTTTTTGCTCCTGGATTTCAATCAAAGAAAGGCTTAATGAGACTTCAGAGTACTGTGTGTAATTACTCTACTGTGTAATGAATCTTCAACATATTACATATTTCAATATACTCTTCAATCAATCAATCTTCACAGATTTCAAGGAGTATAAATGTGAATTTCCTGTAATTTTGGAAACATCTTGATTGAACAGGAGTAGTATGAACAATAGTTTGTTGAGGAAACACACAATAGTTTGATGAACAACAGTAGTATGAATAATACTCCATCATGAACAACAGTAGTTGGATGAGAAAACACACAGTACTCTCATTGAAATTACAGGAGTAGTTTGTGGGATGAAATGTGACACTACTAGGGAAATGCCTATTCACACGAGCTTAGTAGTAGCGCTGGTTATGGGTCCAGTGCTACTGCCACTTATTACTAGCGCTGGTTGACAACAAGCGCTACAGGTACCAAAGTAGCAGTAGCGATGGGCCCCCTGACAGCGCTACTGCTAAGTGGTCCCATGGCCGTCGACAGGGGCTACACGTAGTAGTAGCAGCTGGCTGGAACCAGCGCTACTGCTAGAGATATAGCAGTAGCGCCGGACCACCAGCCAGCGCTACAACTAATGATACCTTATCCTCTCCTCGGTCGGCCCGATCGATCACTCTCTCTCCCACACTCTCATCGTCCAACCCTCGCTGCCACCGCTCGCCGCCGTCGTCGCGCCACCGCCGTCGCCCGGTATGTCTCCCTCCCTCCCTTCTCCTTCCATCCCTCCCTTCTCCCTCCCTCCCTCCGACCCGCCTCTCCCTCCATCCCCTGCCCTTCTCCCTCCCCGCTCCCTCCCTTCATCCCTTGCCCTTCTCCCTCCCAGCCCTCTCCCTCCCTCCGATCCCTCCTGCATTGCATAGATAGATGGATAGATAGATGAATGGATAGATAGATAGATGGTTAGAACAATGATTTTTTTGATATATTGCATAGATAGACAAACGGATGGATAGATGGATGGATGGAAATATAGGTAGATGGATGGATGAATAGATGTTAGGGTTAGAACTAGGGAATTTTTAGTAAATGTATATGTCTTTTCATTTTTTAGGGTTAGAACAAGGTTTTACCAATTTTTAGAGTTGGAACTAGGTTTAGACAAATGGATGGATAGATGGCCAGTACAAATTATTAGGGTTAGAACTAGGTTTTATAAGTTTAGGAGAAAGTTTTAGACATAGGGTTTCACTAAGTCCTAGGATGATGATAATAATGTTTTTGTTTATATTTTGGTTTTGCAGAAATAAAGGAGCCCCTGCATCAACCTGGCCGTCGTCCCCGTTACCGCCCCCCTTTGACCTCGAGGTGAGGCCAGCCAACCCATGTTCAAATTGGAGAACTACTCCTATTTTGAATGCTCAAATTGGAGAGCACCATTTTGTTTTTGCAGCCAAATTTCCATGTCGTCGCCGCCGTCGTCCCCGTCACAGGCCCTCTCTGACCTCCAGGTGAGATTAGCCAAATCTCCATGTCAATATGAGTCCTATAAGATATTTTGAAATATTTTTGTTCATATTTTGAACCATTGAAATGCAATGACCATCAAATTTGAATACAAATAGGATATGTCCTCCGAGTGGCGTATGTTTTGCCGGAGTGTTGATTAATTTCTGTTCTGGCAAATTTCAGGCGCTCGATATATCCTTTTTTAGCAAAGGTCATGCTGGATTTTTCCGTGAATTTTGGCATGACTTGTGCTAGAATATATAGGAAATATCAAGTGGCCTGGATTTTCTAGAAAGATAATTAAACGACATTTCATGTTGACTTTAAGTCTATCAAGGAAGAAACACGACTGTTGTCGTGGGGGTTGTTTCTCCTTCTTCTCCTTGTGCTAGACCCTTGTTAGGCACTAGGGGAAGGAGGAGTAACGACCATCACCGACGGTCGAAAAATCAGTGAGGGAGTGTGTCCACCATATATGAGAGAACGAAGAAGAATGCCGACTGTTGTCGTGGGGGTCGCTTCTCCTTTGTTCCCATGTGCTAGACATTTTGGTTTAATGCACTCGGGGACGAAGGGCGGAGCGACCATCACCAATGGTCGAATATATACACCACGTGAGCTGAGAGTTTTCAAAAGAAAAAGGACTCGACGGACCGATAGTCAACCCGTGCTGAATAATAATGATCTAATTTAGTTTTTGTAGTACATATATTGAATTTTAGAAGTTTAATCTTTGGATTATGAACATAGGAAATGTCATCGAATGAAAGTCTCGCGGAGTGCTCCTGATGCAGCGACAACCGGGGTTTCTGCGATAGGCCTCACTTGGTAGAAGGTCGACGCTTCAACATTAAGCTCGAGGAGGCCTTCAATTGTGAAACGGTACGCTACGACGCAAAGTGTTTTTTCGTAATTAAGCTCGACTTTTACTACTTCAACGTGTAATTTTCGTCTTTTACAATTCGACTAGCTTATCCCATGCCATGCAAGACGCTATGTCTTGGAGAGGATGGATTTTGAAGATCATGAGAGGAATGAAACAAAGAAAATTCACCTAAGGACCCATCATGGTATGGATTTTGAGGTAAATCTATACAATTCTGAGAGCGTATCCAATTTTGATTGCCCGGATTGGGAAGTACTTTGCAAGATGTATGATTTTCAAGAGGGTATGCTTGTCACCATGGATCTTGGTGATCCTGACATCGAGGTAGACAATATGGACATTTGGGTCCTTGTTGATACACTTCCAATTCTACCGCTATGTGAGTTTCTCAAACATAGTTATTAAGTAATTTATATTATTTATTTCAAAATAGTTGACAACTTAGTTTTATTGATAGCTTATTTTCATTCTTCAAAGAATGTGCGGAAGATGGTAGACAGAACCTACTACACCGATGGCTCTGAGTTAACTTATCAGGAGAAAAATCATCTGGTCGCATTTTGTATTGATGTTGAGAATTACAATGTCTATTATCAAACTCCTCCACATTATGGTCAATACGTGCCACTAGTGCACGTGTTGAACTATGCTAACATCCATGGAGATCTCATGGTAAGATCTTTTAGTATTACGACATCTATGCATCTTTTGCATAAATTCTTCTAAAACTGAACTATATTGCTAACTACGAAGTTATTACTATGTTTTCAACAGATAATCCCGCAGAAGTGTGTGCCTCATCTGATGTTTCAGAAAGGTCGCCTTGATGTTTTGAATATGCAACCAGGTCATCCTACGAATCACTCTTGTTCATATCGGATTTCTAAAAGCAATGAAGACATGACAATCAAAGATTGGAAAAAATGTATGGTCACTTGTAAGGAGGTATTTGGAAGCAACATTAGGCGAAGTGCAAGAATTAGAGACAGGATAGTCTCCATTCTCCATAATGGAGAGTCAGTGCCTATCTTGTTTTATGCTATTTTACCTAAGAGAAGGTAGTAGGTTCTAGCTAATACCCATGATCATGTGCGATCATGTGCTAAGAACAACTAAGTAGGATTGGCATCGAGTAGAAGTTGTATGATCAATGATGATGAGTAGGACTTGTTATTATGATACCAATGATGAGTTATTTATTATTATGATCGATGATGCATGATGCTAAGTTGTTATATGAGCTTGATGAGTTATTATATATATATATCAGTAGGTGAAATGAACATGGAATAGATTCAAGTGGAGGCAGCATGTGGTGCATATCGAAAATACTACTAATCCAAACTAGATCAAGTTTGGATTAGTAGTACTTTTGACATGCACCACATGTTGCCTCCACTTGAATCTACTCCACGTTCATTCCATCCACTATTATATATAATAACTAATCATGGTCATAAAATCATATGATGAAAGTACTGTATATAAAACCACAACGAAAATAAGTTGTATTTTCAAAAATACAGGAAAAGTTAGCAGCAACGCTTTTCAGAAGAAACACTACTGCTACTTTCTATTATCTGTAGCGCTTTACCAAATAAAGCGCTACTGCTAACTTGGTATAGCAGTAACACTGGCATTCCAGCGCTACTGCTAACAGTTAGCTGTAGCACCTTAGTGGTAGCGCTTGTACAAGCGCTACTGCTAGCTACAAAACAAGTGCTACTACTAGGGTTTTCCCTAGCAGTGTGAACATCAGTACATGAGTAAGTGCATATAACTGAATTGGTGCATAAGTTGCTTGTAATCCGAGGTTAACATTCACTGATAGTTGTAGTCAAAAATGAATAGAAAGAGCTCAAAGCCAGGAACAATTTGCATATTACTACCTCTGTCAAATTGTCTAGAGTGCAGGTAATAATAACTATGGTAAAAGCATAAACACAGGTACCATCAGTACTGTCACAGAGAATTCCTAATTCCTTCAGTATTTTATCACATTGTGTCAGTGCAAGGTATTAGCACAGAGTTACTCTACCGAAAAAGAGGTTAACTACAAACAACGACCACTAGTTGAAAAGAAAAACGAAGACAAATTCGACAAAACTGATACACAATGCCAGGTGCATAACAAACAGAATAGCCTCTATGGTATAGAATATGAGTGAATATCCCCACAAAGATTATTCATATGCATCTACTTGCCACTGAAGTTTCTGTCCTGGCAAGGACTTCTACAAGACATAAATACTCAATATCTTCCAATTGGGACCAATGCAAATAATTAGATTGCTTACAGTAAGATATCATCACTTCAGGCAAACTATTCTAAGCTAGCATGGCAACTTGGCAATACTTCGGTAATACTTGAATCAGAAGGTCGGCTATTTGTAATGTGTACAATAATTTGGCCTAAAGCAACATTTCTTTACAGAAAATGCACTACAGGTGATGAATGCAAATGACAAATGCTAAACAAATTGTTATCCTCCATTGGATTGAAGAAAGGGAAAAACATACTAAGGGCAGCATATCCAGAGTAGAGGGTAGGCAACTACTTGTTCCTTGGAGGTGATGTTTGGATCGACCGCAAAGTGTATGTCATGCATGAGGCGCTCGATCATGTTCATGGTGTAGGGGCGTCGGTTCTCAGGATTGATAGTCTTCTCCATGACGATGGTGGTGATGTCTCGGAATTATGCGGACAGTTGCGCCTCCCTCTTCTTGCCAGAAACCTGGAGCTCCCCTTTCTCCAAAATCTGACAGAGCACAACAGTCTTCGGGAGTTTCCTGGTCGGTTGTGATCTGATGAACCACTAACATACTTAATCTGCAAGGAAAACTCTTCATGGTTATATAAGTGAAATACCACACGAGCTATGCATAATATCAACAACTAACTAATTGCGAAAATTGTGAAAGATGTTCATCTGAAGCTCCTTTGAGATATCTATAACAATACAAGGATGACATTAAGACACATTTTTTTGGAACAAACACTTTCATCATATATAGAATGGAGGAAACACAATCCTCATACAAAGCACACCAATTTATTTGTACATAAAATTATTATATTAAATCCATAAATGTGGACCTTACCCACGAATGCGTTCTCTTAACCCTTCATCGGACACATCTGATCTTGCATACCCAAATATATTGACTTCTCCAGATTGTATAAATCCCTGTCTTATCAGAGAGCAATATTCAGTCAATATGTGCCAAGTTAGTTGCTGATACTACCTCTTGTGCTTCTACTTGTACTTCTACCTTGTACTTCTACCTTTTGCTTCTACTTACATTTGGGTGCAAGTTAACTAACTCAAGATATATTACCTTGTGCTTCTACTTGTACTTCTACTTCATCTTACATATTCATATCTTCAAGAGAAAATGGATCTCCCAGACCTCAACTTCACTCCACCCGCAGAAGATGTGGATGAAATGGATGAAGATGCAGAAAATGAAATGGAAGGACATGTAGGAGAAGAAATGGAAGGAGATGCAAGACAGGGAATGGAAGGAGATGAATTGTGCAAAATCCACGTACAGTTACGGTTGATCATTCCATCATTTCATCACTTGATCATTCCATCACTTCATCACTTGTTCATTTCATTTAATCATTTCTCTGTTGTAGGTCTTGGTGCAGGTGTTGGGCAAGTTGCTAGGAAATATAAAACCCTCAATGACCAGCAAAAATTTGCTGCTTATGTAGCAATGCATACACTGTGTATGAGTAGGGGAGGCACTTTTTTTGGAACTGATAAGCAAGACATTGCAATTTTTTTGGAGTGTGTGTTTGGAATATACAAAGAATTTGGAGGAAAGCAATGAAGGAAATTAGAGAAGGTCAAGAGGTGGATGTTTCTAATAAAAAAGGGAAATTCTGGAAGAAAGCCTAAGGACATTAACCTAGAAAAAATCCTAATGATCCCCATTAAACAAAAGGTCTACCATTAGGTCACTTTCCTGGCAACTAGGATGTAGCTCTACCACACTTCCTAGAAAGTTCATGTTAAACTTGATAAGGAGGCATACAAACTGTCTGAAGCCAGCTCTGAAGGACCAGAATAAGAAGGATATGATGAAATTTTGTTTGTTGATGCTTGATGAGGCAACAACTACAATATTGGAGATGACCACAATTGTCTGCTCTGTGGCCGCAACATTGAAGAAACGATCGAGCACATGATATTTACTTGCACGTTTAGTAAACAATGTTGGCGAGCCTTGGATATCAACTGGGAACCTGTCACATCCCTAGCTTCTGGTGCTGTCTAGTGTTTGCATCTTGCTTGCATCATGTTTAAATTTTTGAAACTTGAGCTGAGGAATTTTGGAAGCCTCAAAAACTTAAATAAAAGAGGGGCAAAGAACCCTGGAAAATGCATTCAATGTTTCCAAAATGGCCTTAAATAATGTTGGTTATATTTTGGCAAGGGTTTTGCACCAAACCAAAAATAATGAACATTTTTGAGGAATATTTTGAGCACTGAATTTAAATCATTATTCTAGTTGCATTTGGAATTATATTCATAATATGTATAGAATATACTTTCAAATACCCTGGAACATTTTATGTGCATTTGGATCAGCCCATTCAGCAACATAAAAATATCCAGAGGATATTTGGTACTGTTTTTGAATCTGTTTTGATTTTTAAACAGTGGCAAAAGATTAAATAAAAGAAAAACAGAACAGAAATATAAAAAAAGAGCAGAAGACCTACCTGGCGCCTACCTGTGCGGCCTGCTGCAGAAGCCGGCCCAGCCCATCTCCACTCCCCCCTGTCGTCTTCCTCGCGCCAGTAGGCAGCGCGCGTGGCCGACGCACGCCGGCACGCGCTCGGCCACCTCCTGCCTCCCTGCTTGCCTCCGCTACTCCCTGGAGACGCCACGCGGCCCCCTTGACCCTCTCTCACTCTCCCGTGTCTCTCCCTCCGTCCCTATCCCCCTCTGCTCTCTCTCCCTCCCGCGACCGAACGGAGCCCGTCGCCGCCGACCAGCGCTCGCGCGGCCGCAGCCATCCCGAAGCCTCTCCGACACGCCCTCGAGCTCCGCCGATCCTCCCTCGTCCTCCTCGTCGTCTCACGCGACCAGAGGAGCCCCGGAGCGCCGCCCCCGACGTTTTCCCCCTCCTCGGCCGCCGGAGATCCGCCTCGCCGTCTCGCTCGCTCCGACGCTTCCCCGGCCCCGTCGTCTGCACCGGCCAACTCCCCGTGAGCTCCTCTTCCTTCTCCCCCTAGTCACGTTGCTCGAGCTGCCCCCAAACCCCGTTGGCCATCACAGCCAAGAGCTCGGCTCCGCCGGCCATGTCGCCGTCATGGCCACAGACGTGTAAGCTCGAAAACGAGCACGTCAGCGTGCTCAGCGAACCCCCAGGAGCACGTAGCACCCTCCGGTTTCTCCTCTAGTGCACCGTAGCTCCTCCTCCCCTCCCCGCCGAACTCCGGCTGCCGCAAAGCTCAACGCCGTCGGTGCTATAGACCACCTCAGCCCCTCCCGCTTGCCTAGATGGATGCGGCTGAGCGCCAGCTACGCGTAGATGATCGCTGTCGCCGATTTGGTCGCCGGAGGTGCGTTTCCGACGCCCTCCGCCGTTGCTGGCGTCGCCGGCGAGGAGCCGCGGGTCAACTCCGGTGAGTTGACCCGGGTTTGACCAAGCTGACATGGCTGGCTTAATTATCCACTAACCACCGCACCGTGTCACAGACAGCCGGGCCCCACCGCCTAACTAACCGGCTAACTAAAATAGATTAAGTTTAATCTAATTGCAGTGGCCCCACGCGTCAGTTTTGACCGTGCTGACGTGGCCGTTGACTGGGCCCACACGTCAGCGGCACTAACCAGCCTCAGTCACTGACCAGTGGACCCCACTGGTCAGGTTTGACCAGCAGCAGCGTCTGTTGACCTGCTGACGTCATAGTGATGCAATGCTGATGCAGTTAACCATTTTCTGGATTTAAAATAATTCAGGAAATTCCAGAAAATACACTAAACTTCTAAAATTCATAGTAATTCAACCGTAACTCCAAATGAAATAAATTATATATGAAAAATGATCAGAAAAATACAGTCTATCCATCTGTACCATTTTCATGCATGTTAGAACAACTTATACCTGCTGATCAGGTCAAATCAATTAAATGGCATCCGAATAATCACATATGGAGTTTGAATTTGAATCTTGGATTCAAACCAACTTCATTTAACTTTGTTGCTAGCTGCATTAGCTCAAAACACCAGCATGTTGCCATGTCATAGCATGCATCATATTGTGCACTTCATTGATCGTGTTTCTTCTGTGTTTGCCGGTGTTGTTCCCCCTCGGTAGACGCTGTACCGATGATGTGATCGTTGACACTGATGAAGACTCAATGTTATCTTCGGAAGTTCCATGCAAGCGAAACCCCCTTGTTCATTCCGATACAAACCCACTCTCTCGCTCCTGCTCTCTTTTACTGCATTAGGACAACATCGATTCAACTGTTATTTGCTGCGGTAGTTGAACCCCTTTATCCTCTGCATGACCTGTCATCGCCACAGTAAATAGATGAAACCCACTAGCATGAGTAGGAGTTGTTTGAGCCCTGTTGTACCTACTCATTCATGCTTGTTTGTCATGCCTGCTATTGCTTAGAGTTGAGTCAGGTTTGATTCATCGGGAATGAATCAGAGGTGTATGAACATGTCCTACTGTGGTGAGCTAAGTGTGTGAACACGATTTGGTAAAGGTAGCGGTGAGAGGCCATGTAGGAGTACATGGTGGGTTGTCTTATTGCAGCCGTCCTCAGGAACTGAGTTCTGTGTTTGTGATCCATGATTCAGCTACTACCACGCATTGGGCCCAAAACCAATGGACCCTCTCGGCTTCTTATTCACCCTAGTCCTCTGTCCAGGAGTTGCAAGTAGTTTCTAGTGTTTGTAGCTTACTGGAGGCCGTGGACAGCGCTGACCGTAGGGGTGGGCTGTGATGCGGTAGGTACGTGGCATGGTGTACCAGATGCCCGTTTGGTGTCTCGGGAACCCTGTTCACATCGTTTGGGGCTGTGAGCGAAACCCCGGCCGGATCTCCTCATGGATGGAACCCGAATAGGCGATAAACCTGGACTAGAGACTTGAGTGTTTAGGTAGGTCGTGGCTGACACCCACGTTGGGCTTCCGCTTGAAGGTTGCCGAGTACATGTCATGTAAACGGCGGTAAGTGGTGAGAGCGTGTGTGAAGAAGTACACCCCTGCAGGGTTAACATCATCTATTCGAATAGCCGTGTCCGCGGAAAAGGACTTCTGGGTTGCCTGTACAGTTCATAGACAAGTGAAAGTGGATACTTTAAAATGCGCAAGATAAGCGTGAGTGCTATGGATGGCGTTCTCGTAGGGAGACGGGAGCGGATCCATAGTGGTGTATTGATATGGTGAATATGTGGACTCGTGTGCGCCACCTCAAAGGAGTTCCTTGCAGTCGTAGTTTAGGATAGCCACAGAGTCAAAGCTGGCTTGCTGCAGTTAAACCCCACCATCCCCTTGTTGATAATGATGCATATGTAGTTAGTTCTGATGTAAGTCTTGCTGGGTACATTTGTACTCACGTTTGCCCATTTTATGTTTTGCAGAGAGACGTCAGTCTCACTAGTAGTTCTGCGTGGTCTTCGACGTTTAGCTTGTTACCTCAGCTACGATCTTGTGCCCTTGGCAGGATCTGGTAGATAGTCAGGCTTCTCAGCCTTTTTCATTTATAGATGTCTGTATTCAGACATGATAGCTTCCGCTTGTGCTTTGATTTGTATGCTCTGAATGTTGGGTCATGAGACCCCTGTTTGTAATATCTTGCTCCTCGGAGCCTAATGAATACATACTTGTGTCGTAGAGTCATGTTGTGATGCCTTGTTGTATTTGCACATATCGAGCATATTGTGTGTATGATTGAAATGCTTGGTATGTGTGGGATCTGACTATCTAGTTGTTTATCTTTAGTAGCCTCTCTTACAGATAAATGTCTCCTAGTGTTTCCGTTGAGCCATGGTAGCTTGCTACTGCTCCGGAACACTTAGGCTGGCCGGCATGTGTCCTTCTTCGTTCCAGTGTCTGTCCCTTCGGGGAAATGTCACGCATTGAGTACCGGAGTCCTGCTAGCCCAGTGCTACAGCCCGGACCCACTTGCTGATGACCGACACGTTCGATGCTGGGTCATGGATGCCTTTCCTGTAAGTCTGTGCCACTTTGGGTTTACGACTAGTCATGTCAGCCCGGGCTCCTTATCATATGGATGCTAGCGACACTATCATATATACGTGAGCCAAAAGGCGCAAACGGTCCCGGGCAAAGGTAAGGCGACACCCGTGGGGATACCGTGCGTGAGGCCGCAAACTGATATGAGGTGTTACAGGCTAGATCGATGTGACACTGAGTCGGGGTCCTGACAGCTTTGGTATCAGAGCCTGACTGCCTGTAGGATTACCAAGCCAAACTGGTCGAAGTTGTGTCTAGAAATGCTTTAGTTATGTAAGGGAATTGATTGTGGGATGGAACGTAAGGCTCTTTTTACTCCTTATACCTCATGCCCTCTAATCTGAGTCATCTTATCTTTCCTACGGGGTTAAGGAACTAGGCTTTCTCTTCTTCTATCAGGATCACGTGTTACTAGTCCGTAGACTTATAGAATTGTTGTAATTAAGCCTTAGTTCAGTTTCTACCTCTGTATGTTAACTATTGATCTCGAGAGCTTGATATTGTGCTTCTGAGTGGCTATGCCACCATTTTTGTAGCATGTCTCCAATCTTTTTGAACATTTACAGCCGTTATGCTGTCCAAGTCATCCCAGGTTTCTAAATCATCTGATGCAATTGCAAAATCCTTCCCTCTGTTTTCGATGACCTTTGGGCCAGGTTAATCACACTAATTGCTGAGTTGAGGTATTCTATTGTCTCGACATATATGTTGGAACTATTATTATGACCCTAGGTGTTTTAGGGGGTCACCTGGTAATCTAGCAATGTTTAGTGTTTCCAGTGTGAAGATTCTGGCCATCATTCTCGAAAGCATCCCGTGATGCTACCTACTAGTAGGTATTCTATTCTTGGGTTCTTGAACCCGAGATTCACTCTACTTACTTCATGTTGATAGTGTTTGCTAGTTCCTTTAGGATATTAGTAACTTTGCGATAGTCCTCGAGGTCCGTGGTATTTCCTTCTTCCAAATACCATGAACCATTCATGGCAGGAGTTCTTTTGAACCAAAAGATCACAACCCGAGTGCTCTTGATAAGCTCTCCATTCCACATTGTGAATCTGCCTGTCCTTCCTCTTCAGCATGGGTTATCCGGAAGAAATATGCTGAATTTGTTTGGCATACTAATCCATGCACCCACAACTCAGAAAATCATATGTTCCTTTGAGTTGTCCCTCCGTAGTTGTATCCTGACCCTCGTCTATCAATGGATAGTCAAGAGTATGCGTGCATTCGTTCATCGATGCCTATTACTCTTGTGGTCCATCGAGCCATTCTATTCTGGAATGACTAGGAGAAGCAAACTCCAGTACCTCATCCATATCCAGGAACGGGTCAAAGAAGTTGTGCTCCGCAGATCAAATTGCTAATCCAGCTTTTGTTCTTCTCTACCTTGGAGTATTACCATCTTTATATCGGGATTGTTATAGGAATTGCACACCATCCTATGAACTCTTGGTACAGTGATACTTCTTGCCATCATTGTTCATTCCTCGGTTCCTGTGTTATTATAACCGGAATGCCGACAAGTGAATCGTGGTGTGTGAAATCAATACTGCTAGCAACTCCGTTGCTTGGTAGTTAAATGGACAACAACCTCATTCTTAGCATGCTGATTATTGAGTCATCATTCTAAGATTGATCGTGCTACCTAGTCCTTATTCCTGGTGCACTTTTCAATCAATGAGTTAGGATAGTGTCAATCCTTGCTTGTTTGATTATATCGTCTTGCCCTGAAAAGCAAGATTGTTCTCAAGCTTAGTAACATACCGGTGGTTCGTGATTTTCAGAATATCTTCTCGGAAGTATCACCAGGTCGTCACCTGACCGCTATGTTGAGTTCGTGAACAAGTTGGTTTATTCCTGTAAACCACCCCTTCTCCAAGAATCTGTGTTGGATACCCTGAGCTAGTTGGTTGAGTTAAACAACAACTTGGAGAGTTGGAAGATAAAAGCTTGTCTGACTTAGTTCATTTTAAGGGATATCTTGTCTGTGTGTTGAAGAAAGGTGATATCTTCATTGATTGATCCTCGCGATCAATTGCTGGACCTATCGTCCTAACCAAAACTTTGATTTGAGTATGGGCTATCCTCAAATCAAGTCAGAAGCAACGATGTTCGTAATGTTGTCTTACTCATGGATTTTCCTCGAGCATACACCATTACATCTTTTGGTCTGACCAATGCTATCATTGTGTTCACTTAACTATGGAATTCCTTTTATATGGAAACCTGGATGAATTGTTGTTGAGCCCATCGACAACATCCTTATCTCCTCCATGATTTTATTGAACATTAAGCTAGTGATGGAAACTTGTGTAAGCATTTTCTTCATGCCCCGCTCATGAAGTATATGTTGGATGGAAGAAGTGATTTCCTCTGATTCACGTGAATTTGATGTAATTTGCCGCCGTGAATCCAAGAAAGTTTGTTTTTGCTCCTCTGGAATCATCCCAAGTCAGTCATGCATGTGCGAAGTATTCTATGGTCTGATAGACTGATCATCTTCATTTCATATGTATCCCCTAGCACACCAAGCCACTGATTGATTTGTTCAAGGAAAGGAAGTTCCTTCTTAAGAGCATGCCTTATGCAAGGACTTCAATATCCTCGATTATGGTTCACAACCTGAACTCGATAGTGTTTTGCTATAAGACTACTACATGGTCATGCTTGTCTAGGACAGCGTGTTCACATGTGTTTAGCAGAACCGGCTCATGTTTTGGAGCTTGCTATCGTAGTTCACTCCCCGAGAATCTCGCAACGTCATCTCGTCGATTTGTGTTGCAAACTTTCATTTTTCTTTCTAGACTTGATGAGTCTGGAATATTCTGACACCAACCAGTTCTGAATCTCAGGCAGACTTGATGGTTGGAACATTTCCCAAGAACTATAACATTGGTCCCTCGATAACCGGTAAGGTGGATGTCGTGGCCAACACACCCATCCGGGAGACCTATTATTATAGTATCTTGACTGAGGAAGTTGGCCACCTCCCCATAAGGATTTCGTAGGATTTACCCCCTAGTTGTTCCTTATGAATTTTCTTTTGTGCTCCCGAAGTCCGACCTTTTACTTGATGTTCTGGGAACCAAACCATTTTAATTAATGGGTTGCACTAGAACATCAAGGAGAACATTAGTAGCGAAGTGCTAAATGTCTCTCGGTCGATCATCCAGATTCTGTCTCCTTGGTCTCGCTAAGGTGAAATCTGAGAAAGTGTTATCTTCCTTTACATCTGCATCATCCATCACTATTCCTCATGGTAGTATGTTGTGTTGCCAGGATCCCCGACACGGATATTATTAAAACCTTGATGAATATGGAAATGCTCAAGTTCTTGAGAGCACGCACAAGCGCTAGGTGTTATCATCAGCACTAACTGGGTTTGCTCTCAGCCTCCTCGGTTATGCTATAACTTTTCAAACAGTGGACTCACTCTCTACTGTTGAGCTTCTCCTCAGTTACTAAAATCATCCCTTGTGTGGTTTTCAACAAGGTAATCCACATCATCCATTCTAATCCGGGTATGTCATTCTACCGGACCCCGCAAATCGATTGTTGGTGAATTGCCTTAGGCTGGTATAAAGAGTTTCGATGATTTTTAAATCAAAGGTAATTCTTTTTGCCACCTAAGGGGATATATCTACGAGTCACCATCCCTAAGGTGTCTCGTTGTGGTATCATGACAACTCAACTCCTCGCTACGTTGACAACCGTTCACCACCTTCTTAAGCGTGAAATTGTTGTCTACCTAGTGAACCTTCGTCATCTGCTTCACTCCATTCCTCTAGATGTGTGATTCGCGTCTCAGCTCGTGAGATGTTTCCATGTCTCATTCCGTGAGTGGATCCTGAGTTGCTCGATCTTCGAGAAGATCGATTCTTCTAGAGTTTTCCTTTCCTCTTCTTATCATGTTAGTTGGAGTTCTCAGAACAAGACGACAAGACAAAGATGGTGATCGAATCAACGCCCCTATGAAGTGCAACCTGGATCGTGAAGATTGTGTTAGTTTGCATTCCCCTTCATCTTACCCTACGTTTGAATCTCGGGACGAGATTTTGCTTAGTGGGGGTGAGTTGTCACATCCCTAGCTTCTGGTGCTGTCTAGTGTTTGCATCTTGCTTGCATGATGTTTAAATTTTTGAAACTTGAGCTGAGGAATTTTGGAAGCCTCAAAAACTTAAATAAAAGAGGGGCAAAGAACCCTGGAAAATGCATTCAATGTTTCCAAAATGGCCTTAAATAATGTTGGTTATATTTTGGCAAGGGTTTTGCACCAAACCAAACATAATGAACATTTTTGAGGAATATTTTGAGCACTGAATTTAAATCATTATTCTAGTTGCATTTGGAATTATATTCGTAATATGTATAGAATATACTTTCAAATACCCTGGAACATTTTATGTGCATTTGGATCAGCCCATTCAGCAACATAAAAATATCCAGAGGATATTTGGTACTGTTTTTGAATCTGTTTTGATTTTTAAACAGTGGCAAAAGATTAAATAAAAGAAAAACAGAACAGAAATAAAAAAAAAGAGCAGAAGACCTACCTGGCGCCTACCTGTGCGGCCTGCTGCAGAAGCCGGCCCAGCCCATCTCCACTCCCCCCTGTCATCTTCCTCGCGCCAGTAGGCAGCACGTGTGGCCGACGCACGCCGGCACACGCTCGGCCACCTCCTGCCTCCCTGCTTGCCTCCGCTACTCCCTGGAGACGCCACGCGGCCCCCTCGACCCTCTCTCACTCTCCCGTGTCTCTCCCTCCGTCCCTATCCCCCTATGCTCTCTCTCCCTCCCGCGACCGAACGGAGCCCGTCGCCGCCGACCAGCGCTCGCGCGGCCGCAGCCATCCCGAAGCCTCTCCGACACGCCCTCGAGCTCCGCCGGTCCTCCCTCGTCCTCCTCGTCGTCTCACGCGACCA